>NW_022329245.1:0-436 GCF_002776525.5 Piliocolobus tephrosceles | reverse complement strand
CTTTAAGTTCTAGGGTACATGTGCATAACGTGCAGGTTTGTTACATATGTATACATGTGCCATGTTGGTGTGCTGCACCCATCAACTCGTCAGCACCCATCAATTCATCATTTATATCAGGTATAACTCCCCAATGCAATCCCTCCCCAGTGTGTGATGTTCCCCTTCCCGAGTCCAAGTGAGCTCATTGTTCAGTTCCCACCTATGAGTGAGAACATCCGGTGTTTGGTTTTCTGTTCTTGTGATAGTTTGCTAAGAATGATGGTTTCCAGCTGCATCCATGTCCCTACAAAGGACGCAAACTCATCCTTTTTTATGGCTGCATAGTATTCCATGGTGTATATGTGCCACATTTTCTTAATCCAGTCTGTCACTGATGGACATTTGGGTTGATTCCAAGTCTTTGCTATTGTGAATAGTGCCGCAATAAACATAC
>NW_022329244.1:6959-7395 GCF_002776525.5 Piliocolobus tephrosceles | reverse complement strand
GTATGTTTATTGCGGCACTATTCACAATAGCAAAGACTTGGAATCAACCCAAATGTCCATCAGTGACAGACTGGATTAAGAAAATGTGGCACATATACACCATGGAATACTATGCAGCCATAAAAAAGGATGAGTTTGCGTCCTTTGTAGGGACATGGATGCAGCTGGAAACCATCATTCTTAGCAAACTATCACAAGAACAGAAAACCAAACACCGGATGTTCTCACTCATAGGTGGGAACTGAACAATGAGCTCACTTGGACTCGGGAAGGGGAACATCACACACTGGGGAGGGATTGCATTGGGGAGTTATACCTGATATAAATGATGAATTGATGGGTGCTGACGAGTTGATGGGTGCAGCACACCAACATGGCACATGTATACATATGTAACAAACCTGCACGTTATGCACATGTACCCTAGAACTTAAAG
>NW_022329244.1:0-6859 GCF_002776525.5 Piliocolobus tephrosceles | reverse complement strand
CACTGAGGAAAAAAAAAAAAAAACAAATCTTAAATTACCAAATTTGCAATGTATCTATTAGATATTGAATATGAAAATTTAGGATTGGCAACTGATAGTTATATCCTACTGTGCTTACGATTTCTATGACATTTTAGAGGGGAAAAAGATTAATTCATTTTAAATGAAAAATATGTAATATTTCACAAATTTATGTATCATCCTGTGTGTGCAGGAGCTATACTAGTCTTCTCTGTATCATTCCAATTTTAGTATATATGCTCTAAAACCAATCAACATATTTTAAAAATTATATTTCAAATTTAAAAAAAAAAAAATTGACCAGGCGTGGTGGCAACCACCTGTAGTCCCAGCTACTAGTGAGTCTGTGGTGGGAGGATCACTTAACCTGAGTGGTGGAGGTTGCAGTGAGCTATGATTGCACCACTGCATTAGAGCCTGGGTGACAGAACAAGACTCTGTTTCAAAGAAAAAAAAAGTCAAGAGCATGGGGAGTATTAAAATCAGACAGAGCCAATTGTCTATTATCAGAACAGCTCCATTTTTTTTTTTGCTATCATTATATGTTAAGGTCAATTTGCTAAACATAAATATTTTTTCTAAAGATTTAAGTGTACCATATAACACATTTGTGCTCACTCACGTTTAATGTCCTTTGCTGTACTATATACTTGAATATCATTCGCATATATCGCAACAAAAGTATCTTTCCATAAGGCAATTATCATTAATACTTCTTTAAAGTTATAAAATGTGGGCTGAGGGGTTGCGCACACCTGTAATCCCAGCACTTTGGGAGTCTGAGGCAGGCAGATTACGAGGTCAGGAGATCAAGACCATCCTGGCCAACATGGTGAAACCTCTTTTCTACTAAATTAAAAAAATTACCTGGCATGATGACACACACTTGTGTTCCCAGCTACTCGGGAGGCTGAGGCAGGAGAATCTCTTGAATCCAGGAGACGGAGGAAGAATCTCTTGAATCCAGGGGACAGAGGTTGTGGTGAGACAAGATTGCAACTCCAGCCTGAACAAGTGTGAAATTTTGTCTCAAAAAAAAAATTATGAAATGTGAAGATTGTTTTTATAATTTTACAACACCTGAGAATTACTGTCTTTAAATAATCTAATAAATCAAAATCACAACAAAAGCCCCACATTAATGTTTTATCTTATAAAAAGCACTAACATTTAGTCTGTGGTAATTTGTCGCAGCTGCCATGGGAAACTTGTATTTTAGTGAAGCCTCAAAACCCACCTGAAGCAGCTGGGCACAGTGGTTCATGCCTGTAATCCCAGCAATTTCGGAGGCCGAGGTGGGTGGATCACTTTAGCTTAGGAATTTGAGACCAACTTTGCCAACCTGGTGAAACCCCATCTCTAAAAAAAAAATGCAAAAATTAGCCAGGCATGGAGGCACATGTCTATAATCCCAGCTACTCAGGAGGCTGAGACACAGCAACAGTTTGAACCCAAGGTGGGGCGGAGGTTGTAGTGAGACAAGATTGTGCCACTGCACCCCACCCTTGCTGACAGAGCGAGCTCCAACTCAAAAACAACTCCACCTGAAGAAGGTCTCCAGTTCTCTCAACTGCCCCACAAAACCCCTTAGAAGCACACATTCCTTTGCTGTGGGCCATGGAGAGGAAGAAGGAAGCACCTCCTCATGGCAGAGGCCTAAACAGATTTCAGAAAAACATGTTCAAAATCTAGGAAAAAATTTCTGATAGAAAACTACGTATCGGCTGGGCGCGGTAGCCCACGCCTGTATTCCCAACACTTTGGGAGGCTGAGGAAGGCAGAACAAGAGGTCAGTTCAAGACCAGCCTGACCAACATGGTGAAACGCCATCTCTACCAAAGATACAAAAAGCCGGGCGTGGTGGCGTGTGCCTATAATTCCCAGCTACTCAGGAGGCAGAGGTTGCAGTGAGCCAGTTAGCCAAGATCGCACCACTGCACCCCAGCCTAGGTAACAGAACAAGACTCTGTCTCAAAAAAAAAAAAAAAAAGAGGGAGAGAGAGAAAGAAAGAAAGAAGGAAAGAGAGAGAAAACTCTGTATCAATTATCTAGCTAGCTAACTATCTAGAGACAGGCTTTCACTCTATTGCTCAGGATGGAGAGCAGAGATCATAGATCACTGCAGCCTTGAGCTCCTGGCCTCAAGTGATCCTCCTGCCTCAGTCTCCTAAGTACCTAGGACCACAGGTGGACACATTTATGCCTGGTTTTCTGTTAATTTTATGGAGACAGAGTTTCACTACATTGCCTAGGCCGGTGTCAAACTTTGGAGTCTCACTGTGTGGTCCAGGCTGGGGAGCAGTGGTGCGATCTTGTCTCACTGCAACCTCTGCTTCCCAGGTTCAAGCGATTCTCCTGTATCAGCCTCCCGAGTAGCTGGGACTTAAGGCATGCACCACCACATCTGGCTAATTTTGGTATTTTTTCTAGAGACTGGGTTTCACCATGGCCAGGCTGGTCTTGAACTCCTGACCTCAGGTGATCCACCCGCCTTGGTCTCCCAAAGTGGTGGGATTACAGGTGTCAGCCATGGAACCTGGACTAGCACTTTATGTTATTAAATAGCCCAACCCAGGCAGGGTGCGGTCCCGACAACTCTGACGGCCTAGGTGAGAAGATCGCTTGAACCAGGAGTTCGAAATCGGCCTGGGAAACCTAGCTAGACCCCATCTCTATCAAAAGTACAAAAATTAGGCCAGGTGTGCATCACGCCTGGCTAACTTTGTACGTTTTCTAGAGACGGGGTTTTCGTCATGTTGCCCAGGTTTGTCTCCAACTCCTGAGCCCAAGCCTTCCATCCTCCTGCCTTGGGCTACGAAAAAGCTGGGATTAAAGGTCCCAGCCGGCCTCATATTTTATTTAAGCAGTCCCTCCCTGTTGCACAATTGGATATATTTTTTTAATTTTTTGAAAGGGTTTACCTTGGTCTCGCAGACTGAAATGCTGTGGTGGGATCATAGCTCATTGGAGCCTTGAACCTTGGGGTGCAAGTAGCTGGGGGGTGCTGAGGTAGGACTACAGAGATCGGGTCTCGCCACATTGCTCTTGTTCTGAAGGGATCCTCCCGCCTCTGCAGCGCCCTGACATAGTTCTCTAGTTTTGACCGACATACATCCTGTGCCCAGTCTGAGTTTCTCAACTACCCTTCTCCAGCTAGCAACACACAAGGCCTGGCGGGGAAGTCCTAGTTACCAGACTCCACTCTGAGAACACCGCCCAGCTCCAGGAACGGTGTCGCCTGGTGAAGTCGCGGAACACCTGTGCCTGTGACGTCGTTGAAAGCTTGCCTGTAACTCGAAGCCAATCGGAACTTGCGTCAGGGCTGCGGGGGGGGCGTGGGGGGGTCTTCCAGGAGCGCGCATGCGCGGACGTCGGGCCGCAGGCCCGGCGCCGGCTGTAACCCGCCGCTGAGCTGGCGATTTTGTGTCCAGAGGCTCCGGCCGCCATCACCCGTAAGCTACGAGGAGGAGCTTTACGACTTGGCCGGGCGCAGCAAGGGCCAGACTCTGCGCGAGCAGTCGCTGCGCTCCACGCAGTCGTCGCCAGGCGAGCAGGATTGCACGGCCACGCAGAAGCTCCTTAATGGCCAGCGCCAGCTGCAGGCCCGGTCGCGGCCCCAGACTCACCTCTTCTTAGCTTGGGTATTTGCCCTCCACAACACCTCCCCAAGCCAGGGGCCAGTGTACCCCCGGGAGCGTTCCCCGCTAGCTGCCGCAGCTCATCCTGGGCGGCAGGATGTTGCCTCAACATCGGCCCTTCCTGATGTTGCCTCTTATCAGGGAGCTGCACCCCTGACTTTGACCTCTGAAGGCCCTTTGCAATAGCATTAAGCCTTTGAAAATTTGTAGCGGGGTAGAAGTGACTAGGAAACGAAGAAAACATCTTTTTAAAAATATAAGCGATCGGCCAGGCGTGGCGGCCCACACCTATAATCCCAGTACTTTGGGAGTCGGAGGCGGGTGGATCTCAAGACTTAGCCTGGCCAGCATGGTGAAACCCCATCTCTACTAAAAATACAAAAATTAGCCAGGCGTGGTGGCGGGCACCTGTAATCCCAGCTACTCGCGAGGCTGAGGGAGAGAATTGTTTGAACCCGGGAGGCGGAGGTTGAAGTGAGCCCAGATCGCGCCGCTGTACTCCAGCCTGGGCGACAGACTGGGACAACATCTAAACAAACAAATATATGTGTGTGTATATATATATAAGCGACCGAGCCAGGAGGTCGAGATTACAGTGAGCCGAGATTATATAAGCGATCAAGTGAGCCAAAATTGCGCCACTGCACTCCAGTCTGTGTGACAGAGGGAGACTCTGTCTCTAAAAAATTATTTGCAAGTTAGAGCTTTTCTTCCAGCGCTCACTCTCAGATTGAAGAAGGTAATTGGGTCAGGTCCGGTGGCTCACGCCTGTAATCCCAGCACTTTGGGAGGACGAGGCCGGCCGATCGCTTGAGTGCAGGAGTTCCAGACTAGCTTGGGCAACATGGTGAAACCCTGCCTCTACAAAAATACAAAAAAAAAAAAAAAATAGCTGGGCATGGTGGTAGGCGTCTGTAGTCCCTGCTAGTTGCGGGACTGAGGCGGGAGGATCGCTTGAGCCAAGATCCTCCCTGCAGCCTCAACCTCCTGGGCTCAGGCAATCCATTTCAGCCTCCCAAAGGGCTAGGATTACAGGAACGAGCCATGGCGCCTGGCCCTATGCTGTATTCTAATGCTTTTTTTGAAAATGGAAACTTTTACAGGCAAGTCACTTCCTTCAAACTAATGATGAGGAAAGGATGTTGTTCTGTCCTGTTTGTGTTTTGTGTGTGTCTTTTTTGAGACAGGGTGTTGCTTTGTTGCCCAGGCTGGAGTGAGGTAGTACAATCATGGCTCACTGCAGCCTTGACCCCCGGGCTCAAAGAAGCCTTCCCCATCAGCCTCCCCAGTAGCTGGGACTACAGGTGCATGCTACCACTCTTGGCTAATTCTTTTTTTGAAATGGAGTATCACTTTGTCTCCCAGGCTGGAGTGCAATGGTGCAATCTCGGCTCACTGCAGTCTGGTCTCAAACTCCTCCCTTCAGATGGTCCACCCATCTCAGCATCCCAAAGTGCTGGGATTACAAGTGTGACCCACTGTGCCTGGTGATTTTGCTCATTTTAGATACTAGAACTTAAATTTTTTTTTTTTTTTCCTTTCTCCAGTCTTGCTTTGTCACCAGGCTGGAGTGCCATGGCATGATCTCAGCTCACTGCAACCTCTGCCTCCTGGGTTCAAGCCATTCTCCTACCTCAGCCTCCCAAGTAGCTGGGACTACAGGTGCATACCACCTGAGCAATGATCCTGTCACTGCACTCCAGCCTGGGCAACAGAGCGAGACCCTGACTCCACAAGTAAATAAATCAACATCATATGATATGTACCAAGTGACAGGCAGGTGCTATTATCTCCAATTTTCTTCCTCAACTCTGAGTTGAGTCATACATCAACCTCTAGTAAAAAGTGACATGCTCTCAGTTCAAGGGGCAAGCCCAAACCACGTGGAAAGGATCTTACCTCTTTTGAGAGCTACTATGAAAAGAATTCCTCCTAGATACAGAAGTATTGTGACATCAGTTACTTAGGTTAAAATTGCCTATTGTGCTAAGTGAGTTATTAACAATAAATACTTTAACTCTGTTCCATGTTAGTTATCGTAATATGATTTATAATTTGTTTTAACCTTATATACACCTCGAAGCCGTTTATATTTTGGTATACTTGTAATAGTTACTATACACTAGGCTGTGTGTATTGGACTAGACATGGAGAGTCAAAAAAGAGTATGTGATCAGAGTAGGAATCATGGTCTAGCTTCCTTTGTGTCTACCTCCTACCTCAAGTAGAAGCAGTAGAAAAATAATTACCTAAGATTTTTGGATTCTGGTTTGTGGAGAAGCACCTTTATATTTAGGCCGATGGGTGGCTAAATTAGAAAGTAGCTTTTGTGATTTAGAATTTTATACGGAGATGTTCATTGTGATTGATTATTCTTTGTATTAGCAGATTTTTGTTTTTATAGCTGTATGATTTCTTGTTTATTATTCATTATTGTCTATTAATAAAGAAAAAATTTATTATACTGAAACAGCGATATATAATCCAACTTGGGTTTTTTAATAATGACTGACTTTGTTCTTCAGGGGTACATTACTGGTAAAACTGTAGACTATTAGATACATTTCTTTTAATGAATATAAGTGGTATAATTAGAAGGCGGAAAAGAATCCTTGGAAAGGTGAGTTTAATTTGATGGCTAAGAAACTGAGGCTGGGGGCGGAGCAAGATGGCCGAATAGGAACAGCTTCAGTCTCCATCTCCCAGCGCGAGCGACACAGAAGACCGGCGATTTCTGCATTTTCAACTGAGGTACTGGGGTCATCTCACTCAGGAGTGCCGGACAATCGGTGCTGGTCAGCTGCTGCAGCCCGACCAGCGAGAGCTGAAGCAGGGCGAGGCATCGCCTCACCTGGGAAGCGCGAGGGGGAAGGGAGTCCCTTTTCCTAGCCAGGGGAACTGAGACACACAACACCTGGAAAATCGGGTAACTCCCACCCCAATACTGCGCTGTAACACCGGCACACCGGAGATTGTATCCCACACCTGGCCGGGAGGGTCCCACGCCCACGGAGCCTTTCTCCTTGCTAACACAGCAGTCTGCGGCAATCTAACCGCAAGGCAGCAGCGAGGCTGGGGGAGGGGCGCCCGCCATCGCTGAGGCTTAAGTAGGTAACTAAAGCAGCTGGGAAGCTCGAACTGGGTGGAGCTCACAGCAGCTCAAGGAAACCTGCCTGTCTCTGTAGACTGCGCCTCTGGGG
>NW_022329243.1:0-3943 GCF_002776525.5 Piliocolobus tephrosceles | reverse complement strand
GTTTGGCTGGATATGAAATTCTGGGTTTAAAATTCTTTTCTTTAAGAATGTTGAATATTGGCCCCCACTCTCTTCTGGCTTGTAGAGTTTCTGTCAAGAGATATGCTGTTAGTCTGATGGGCTTCCCTTTGTGGTAATCCGACCTTTTTCTCTGGCTGCCCTTAAGATTTTTTCCTTCATATTAACTTTGGTGAATCTCGCAATTATGTGTCTTGGAGTTGCTCTTCTGGAGGAGTATCTTTGTGGCCTTGTCTTTATTTCCTGAATTTGAATGTTGGCCTGCCCTACTAGGTTGGGGAAGTTCTCCTGGATGATATCCTGAGGAGCGTTTTCCAACTTGTTTCCATTCTCCCCCTCACTTTCAGGCACCCCAATCAGACGTAGATTTGGTCTTTTTACATAATCCCATACTTCTTGCAGGCTTTGTTCATTTCTTTTTCTTCTTTTTTCTTGTGGTTTCTCTTCTCACTTCATTTCATTCATTTGATCCTCCATCGCTGATGCTCTTTCTTCCAGTTGATCGAGTCAGTTACTGAAGCTTGTGCATTTGTCATGTATTTCTCGTGTCATAGTTGTCATCTCTGTCAGTTCGTTTATGACCTTCTCTGCATTAATTAGTCTAGCTGTCAATTCTTCCACTCTTGTTTCAAGATTTTTAGTTTCTTTGAGCTGGGTACGTAATTCCTCCTTTAGCTCTGAGAGGTTTGATGGACTGAAGCCTTCTTCTCTCATCTCATCAAAATCATTCTCTGACCAGCTTTGATCCGTTGCTGGTGATGAGCTACACTCCTTTTCAGGGGAAGATGCGCTCTTATTTTTTGAATTTCCAGCTTTTCTGCCCTGCTTTTTCCCCATCTTCGTGGTTTTATCAGCCTCTGGTCTTTGATGATGGTGACGTACTGATGGGGTTTTGGTATAAGTTTTCTTCCTGTTTGATAGTTTTCCTTCTAATATTCAGGACCTTCAGCTGTAGCTCTGTGAGAGAATGCTTGAGGTCCACTCCAGACCCTGTTTGACTGGGTATCAGCAGCAGAGGTTGCAGAAGATAGAATATTGCTGAACAGCGAGTGTACCTGTCTGATTCTTACTTTGGAATCTTCCTCTCAGGGCTGTACTCCACCCTGTGTGGTGTGGGGTGTCAAACTGCCCCTAGTGGGGGATGTCTCCCAGTTAGGCTACTCAGGGGTCAGGGACCCACTTGAGCAGGCAGTCTGTCCCTTCTCAGATCTCAACCTCCGTGTTGGGAGATCCACTGCTCTCTTCAAAGCTGTCGGACAGAGTCGTTCGCGTCTGCACAGGCCTCTGCTGCTTCCCCTGTTATTTTTTAGCTGTGCCCTGTCCCCAGAGGCAGAGTCTACAGAGACAGGCAGGTTTCCTTGAGCTGCTGTGAGCTCCACCCAGTTTGAGCTTCCCAGCAGCTTTGTTTACCTACTTAAGCCTCAGCAATCGCGGGCGCCCCTTCCCCAGCTTCACTGCTGCCTTGCGGTTAGATTGCCACTGACTGCTGTGTTAGCAAGGAGGGAGGCTCCGTGGGCGTGGGACCCTCCTGGCCAGGTGTGGGCTATATTCTCCTTGTGTGCCTGTTTGCTTACAGTGCAGTATTTGTGTGGGAGTTACCCGATTTTCCAGGTGTTTGTCTCAGTTCGCCTGCTAGGAAAAGGGACTCCCTTCCACCTGCGCTTCCCAGGTGAGTTGATGCCTCACCCTGCTTCAGCTCTCGCTGGTCGGGCTGCAGCAGCTGACTAGCACCGATTTCTGGCACTCCCTAGTGAGATGACCCCAGTACCTCAGTTGAAAATGCAGAAATCACTGGTCTTCTGTGTCACTCGTACTGGGAGTTGGAGGCTGGAGCTGTTCCTATTTGGCCATCTTGTTCCGCCAGCTGCTAACACTTTCTTCGTGGAATTTGCAATGGGATATTCTGGAGTGCAATGAGGAATGCGGTGAAAATGGAAATATCCTCAGATAAAAATCAGAAAGAAGCTTTCTGAGAAACAGCTTTCAATGTGTGAATTCATCTCACAGAGTTTCACCATTCTTTTCATGGAGCAGTTTTGAGATCTGTTTTTCGGGAATCTGAGAAGGGATGAATTTGATCACATTGAAGCCTATGGTGACAAACGAAATATCCTTAGATAAAAACCAAAAAGAAGAGTTTTGAGAAACTGCTTTGTGATTCCTGATTTCATCTCACAGATTTACACGTTTTTATTCATGGATCCGTTTGCTAACACTTTTTTTGTGGAATCTGCAATGGAATATTTGGGAGCACTCTGTGGAATATAGTGAAAAAGGAAATATCCTCAGATAAAAACTAGAAAGAGAAGATGGCCGAATAGGAACAGCTCCAGTCTCCATCTTCCAGAACGAGTGACACCGAAGACCAGTGATTTCTGCATTTTCAAGTGAGGCACTGGGGTCATCTCACTCGGGAGTGCCGGACAATCGGTGCTGGTCAGCTGCTGCAGCCTGACCAGCCAGAGCTGAAGCAGGGCGAGGCATCGCCTCACCTAGGAAGCGCAAGGGGGAAGGGAGTCCCTTTTCCTAGCCAGGGGAACTGAGACACACACCTGGAAAATTGGGTAACTCCCACACCAATACTGCACAGTAAGCACACCGGGACACCAGGAGAATATAGCCCACACCTGGCCAGGAGGGTCCCACGCCCACGGAGCCACTCTCCTTGCTAACACAGCAGTCTGCGGCAATCTAACAGCAAGGCAGCAGCGAGGCTGGGGAAGGGGCGCCCGCCATCGCTGAGGCTTAAGTAGGTAAACAAAGCCCCTGGGAAGCTCGAACTGGGTGGAGCTCACAGCAGCTCAAGGAAACTTGCCTGTCTCTGTAGACTCCGCCTCTGGGGACAGGACACAACTAAAAAATTACAGGGAAAGCAGCAGAGGCCAGTGCAGACGTGAACGACTCTGTCTGACTGCTTTGAAGAAAGCAGTGGATCACTCAACACGGAGGTTGAGATCTCAGAAGGGGCAGGCTGCCTACTCAAGTGGTTCCCTGACCCCTGGGTAGCCTAACTGGGAGACATCCCCCATTAGGGGCAGCCTGACACCCCACACCTCACAGGGTGGAGTACACCCCTGAGAGGAAGCTTCCAAAGCAAGAATCAGACAGGTGCACTCGCTGTTCAGCAATATTCTGTCTTCTGCAACCTCTGCTGCTGATACCCAGGCAATCAGGGTCTGAAGTGGACCTCAAGCAATCTCCAACAGACCTATAGCTGAGGGTCCTGACTGTCAGAAGGAAAACTATCAAACAAGAAGGACACCTATACCAAAACCCCAGCAGTACGTCACCATCATCAAAGACCAGAGACAGTTAAAACCACAAAGATGTGGGAAAAGCAGGGCAGAAAAGCTGGAAATTCAAAAAATAAGAGCGCATCTCCCCCTGCAAAGGAGCACAGCCCATCGACAGCAACGGATCAAAGTTGGTCAGAGAATGACTTTGACGAGATGAGAGAAGAAGGCTTCATTCCATCAAACCTCTGAGAACGAAAGGAGGAATTACGTACCCAGCTCAAAGAAACTAAAAATCTTGAAAAAAGAGTGGAAGAATTGACAGCTAGACTAATTAATGCAGAGAAGGTCATAAACGAAATGACAGAGATGAAAACCATGACACGAGAAATACGAGACAAATGCACAAGCTTCAGTAACTGACTCGATCAACTGGAAGAAAGAGTATCAGCGATGGAGGATCAAATGAATGAAATGAAGTGAGAAGAGAAACCACAAGAAAAAAGAAGAAAAAGAAATGAACAAAGCCTGCAAGAAGTATGGGATTACGTAAAAAGACCAAATCTACGTCTGATTGGGGTGCCTGAAAGTGAGGGGGAAAATGGAACCACATTGGAAAACACTCTACAGGATATCATCCAGGAAAACTTCCCCAACCTAGCAGGGCAGGCCAACATTCAAATTCAGGAAAT
>NW_022329242.1:670-30737 GCF_002776525.5 Piliocolobus tephrosceles | reverse complement strand
AGCAAAAGCCAAAATTGACAAATGGGATCTAATTAAACTAAAGAGCTTCTGCACAGCAAAAGAAACTACCATCAGAGTGAACAGGCAACCTACAGAATGGGAGAAAATTTTTTCAATCTACTCATTTGACAAAGGGCTAATATCCAGAACATACAAAGAACTCAAACAAATTTACAAGAAAAAAACAAACCTACCCATCAAAAAGTGGGGAAAGGATATCAACAGACATTTCTCAAAAGAAGACATTCACACAGCCAACAGACACATGAAAAAATGCTCATCATCACTGGCCATCAGAGAAATGCAAATCAAAACCACAATGAGATACCATCTCACACCAGTTAGAATGGCAATCATTAAAAAGTTAGGAAACAACAGGTGTTGGAGAGGATGTGGAGAAATAGGAACACTTTTACACTGTTGGTGGGATTGTAAACTAGTTCTACCATTATGGAAATCAGTATGGCAATTCCTCAAGGATCTAGAACTAGACGTACCATATGACCCAGCCATCCCACTACTGGGTATATACCCAAAGGATTATAAATCATGCTGCTATAAAGACACATGCACACGTATGTTTATTGCGGCACTATTCACAATAGCAAAGACTTGGAATCAACCCAAATGTCCATCAGTGACAGAATGGATTAAGAAAATGTGGCACATATACACCATGGAATACTATGCAGCCATAAAAAACGATGAGTTTGCGTCCTTTGTAGGGACATGGATGCAGCTGGAAACCATCATTCTTAGCAAACTATCACAAGAAGAGAAAACCAAACACCACGTGTTCTTACTCATAGGTGGGAATTCAACAATGAGATCACTTGGACCGGGAAGGGGAACATCACACACCGGGGCCTATCATGGGGAGGGGGAAAGGGGGAGGGATTGCATTGGGAGTTATACCTGATATAAATGACGAATTGATGGGTGCTGACGAGTTGATGGGTGCAGCACACCAACATGGCACAAGTATACATATGTAACAAACCTGCACGTTATGCACATGTACCCTATAACTTAAAGTATAATAATAATAATAAATAAATAAATAAATGAAGATGTTGCCAGGTAAAAAGCACCAGTAGACACAACAATTATGTGGTGAAAAGTGTTAATTAATTTAATTTTTAATTTTTTTGTGATGGAGTTTCACCTAGGCTGGAGTGCAATGGCATAAACTCCATTGTAGAGAGGTTTGCTCACTACAACCTCTGCCTCCCAGATTCAAGCGATTCTCCTTCCTCAGCCTCCCAAGTAGCTGGGATTGCATGCACCGTCACACCTGGGTAATTTTGTATTTTTAGTAGAGACAGGGTTTCTCCCTGTTGCTCAGGCTGGTTTCAAACTCCCGGCCTCAGTTGATTCACCCACCACGCCCTCCCAAAATGTTGGGATTACAGGTGTGAGCCACTGCATCCAGCCGAAAATCATTTAAAGAAAAAGATGTGCACAGATGGCAAAGTACAGATTACGTACTACAAGATTACCTGCTAAAGTCAAAAATGTACATTTATAGTGGAGAAGTCTGGCAGTGATCATCCTAACCAAGTGACCAAACATAATACCACCAAGAGTGGAACCCATGTCAGTAATGTGGTATGGATTCATAAAAGCCCACTTATGAAATATGCTTTCCAAAAAAGTTAACTTGAAACTAATCAGGCATCTAGCCCTCATTTAAGATTTACAGGAAATACAAGGAAAGTGAAGAATAAATTAAACAACATCACAAGGAAACTATTAGGCTGATCAGGAATGTACTACAGACTATGAGACCACTGATTTACCCTTCAAAATTCAATGTCATGAATGAATTGTTAAAAGAAAAACAGCAGACTAAAGGAATATACACTGCAATAGTGAAACTGAATCGGGTCCTGCTTTGAAAAGAACAGTTATTGGAGTTATTCTCCAAGTGGAGGAATTTATATATGGGTTGTACTCCAGAGAGAGTTATGATATTGATAACGTTCTTAGGTTTGATAACAGTATTGTGGTTTCATCAGAGATTGCACTTACTTTTAGGAGATGTATTCTGAAGTATTTAGGAGCTAAGTGTCAAGAGCTCAATTTTCAAGTGGTATAGCAGTAATAGGAATAAAATGAGACATGTATGCACACAAGCAGCGAGGGATAAAGTAAACATAGTAAAAGGTTCCAAATGTTGAAGCTAGGTGAAGATAATACACATGTTCAACAGAGGGGTGGGGAAAAATTCTGAGTAATTTAGATAACTGGGCAAAGGTTTGCAGGACCAGTACTGAAGATCAGCCTTCAGGAGCAAGGCCTAAATCGCACTGCACAAATGGCCAGGTGAAAGCGTGTCATTGCTATCGTGAGCACCAGAGGGTGCTGCCTCTCCTCTGTCCCCAGGGCCATTTATGCCTTTAAGCCACTGGGGTAAATACCTCTGTTGCCTCTGCTGCACCAAACTCTAGTCAGCTGTCTCATCCCCTCCACCAGCAATTAGGGAAACCTTGCAAAAAGCCTTTCTTTCCAGTGGCTAATATGAATTAAAAACTCATACTGGTATATCTGATTAGTGGAGCCTAGTTCTGAGGCCGGCATTTTTGCTGCACGGTAGGCTGGAAATTGGCATATTGATGCTTCTCTTGGTGAGGCTAGCAAAAGATGATCAGTAGCCTTCAACATGATGTGTGCCTGCTGTGGAGGAAAATAATATATGTGAAATAGAACAGGGTCCAGACTCTATTCAAGCACCTATCTCATATTACTGCAGCATACTTTATAAGAGTTCTTACTTTATGCTAGGTGTAGTGGTTCACACCTGTAGTCCCAGTACTTCAGGAGGCTGAGGTGGGCAGATCACCTGCAGTCTGGAGTTCGATACGAGCTTGACCAACATGGAGAAAACCCGTCTCTAATAAAAATACAAAATTAACTGGCTGTGGTGGCACATGCTTGTAATTCCAGCTACCTGGGAGGCTGAGGCAGAAAAATTACTTGAACCTGGGAGGCGGAGATTGCAGTGAGCCAAGATAGCACCATTGCACTCCACCCTGGGGAACAGAATTGAATCTCCATCTCAAAAAGAAAGAAAGAAAGAAAAAGAAACAGAAATGAAAAAAAAGAATTTTTACATTTATGCCTGTAATCCCAGCACTTTGAGAGGCCAAGAGAAGAGCAAAACTCCATCTCAATGAATAAGTAAATAATACATTATTATTCACAAGGTTTCAAATATAAACTCTTTCATCAGAATGGATAATCAAGATATCACTTAGTGGAAAATTTTAAAAATAGTTTATATTTCATCCACTGAAAATCTGAGGTTGATAGTGAAGCTCTACTGGCAGTTGGTAAGAGATTCAAACACAACTGAATTCGTATTTGCCATGACTGAATATTAATATCCATTAGCAAGTTTTTTATTGATAAATCCAGAAGGGGAATTCACGGTGTTCTCTCACAGAGTTTTTGGAAGTAGCTTTGACTCCTTCTTTTGTCATCATTATGTGGAAGAACTACAGCCCACAACTTATCATTTGTGTATGTCAGTAAGTACAGCAAAGAAGATATGTGGGTGGCACAGTGAGGTGGCTGGCCCTCCTTCATGTTTTCTGTTTGGGAGTTTGCAATGCCATAGATCCAGATATTCAAGCCACAAGTCTAGGAGGCATCTTGGATACTTTTCTCTCCCTCACTACCTCCCCCAACAACCAATCAGTCTCTAGTCCTTAACTCTTAAATCCACTCACTTTTTTTGATTTCCTTCATTGCCAATCCTCACACAAGCTACCATCATATTTCTCCTGCACTGCAGCAGGCTTCAACTGGCCTCCTTATGACAATGGTGCCCCAATTCCATCTCTTTGTCATCTGCAGCTTGATGGATCTAGTTAAAGTGCAAATCAGAATAGGTATATCGTTGCTCTCATCTCATTACCACTAGCCCCCAACCTAAAAATTACACTTACAATACAATCCAAAATCTTTAGCACGGGAGGAAGAGTTGGGCCTGGAGAAGACGCTGGGAGGCTGCAGCCGAGTCTAGAGAGTCCAAAATGAGGAGCTTCTGCACCTGGAGAGGACGCCAAAAGTGGACAAACTGGGCCCGGAAAGGCCGTTGTGAGGGGTGAGCTGGGCCTGAGGAGACCATCGGGAGGCAGGAGCGAGGTATGTAGAACCTGCCGGAAGGCAGGAGCTTCGGAATAGGGAGGCCGCAGTGAGGCTGCAGCCTGGGCGTGGGAAAGTCCGCTGTGAGGCAGAGGCTGGGCCTGTATATGGGCCTCCGGGAAGCAGGAGGCTGACCCGGAAATGCCGACTGGAGGTAGTAAGTTCTGGACCTGCAGAGGCCGCCAAAAGTCAAAAGCAGGGCCTTGGAAGGCCGCCGAGAGGCACGCACTGGGCTGGGCCTAAAGAGGCCATGGGTAGACAAGAAGAGCTGGGCCTGGAGAGAAGGGAAGAAGTTGTTCACCAGGAGAGTCCCCTCTAGAGGTGAGAACTGGGCCAGGGGAGGCCGATTTGAGGATGACTTGGGCCTGAAGAGGCTGCCAGGAGGCGGGAGCTGGCCCCGGAGAGGCCGACTTGATGGCAAATTGGGCCGGCAGAGGTGGCTGGGAGGAAGAGCCGGCCCGGCAGACCGACTGAAGGAAGGGCAGGGCCTGGAGAGGATACAAAGCAGCAAACGCTAGGCCTGTAAAGGCTGCCATGGAGACATGAGCATGGCCTACAGAGGCCACTGGTAGGCAGGAGCTGGGCCTGCACACACTTCTGCAGGGCAGAAGCTTGGACCAAGGGGGCCATGGTGAGGCAAGAGGCAGGCCCGGAGAGGGCCCACTGCGAGGTAGAGGCTGGGCTGGGAGAGACCGCCCCCAGGCATGGGCTGGGCCTGGAAAGGCCACAGGAGGCATGAGCTGGGCCCCAACAGGACAGCATGAGTGAGGACCTCAACCCAGAGAGGCCAGTGTGAGGCAGGAGCTCACACCTCTGGGTGGGCCGCGAGATGTATGAGTTGGGCCGAAACAGGCCAGGGTGCGGGAGGAACTGAGCCTGCCAATCATGCCGGGCAGGCTGGAACCTGAACCCTGGAAGCCGCCGTGTGGCGAGAGTCGGGCCTGGACAGACCCCTGGGGAGGCAAGCGCAGGGCCGCAGAGGCTGTTCTGCAGCCCGAGCTGGGTCTTTGCAGGCCACCGGAAGGCAAAAGGTAGGCCTACAGAGCTCTAGCTGGAGAAAGGTTTAGGCCTACAAAGGCTGCCGGGAGCTGGGCAGGAGCGGAGCTCAGAGCTTGCTTGTTGCGAGGCGGGAGTCGGGCCTGTAGAGGCAGCCAGGAGGAAGGGGAAGGGCTGGGCCTGGAGAGGCCTCCACGAGGGAGGCCGAGAATGGGCCTCTACAAGTGGACGGAAGGCAGGAGTTGGCCCTGGAAGGGTCCACTTGAGGTCCCGTGTGCACCTGGAGAGGCCTCCGGAAGGCCAGAGCTGGGCTTGTAGAGGCCGACCTCAGGAGGATGTGGTGGCCTGCAGAGGCCACCGGGTGGCCCTAGCTGGGCCTCGAGGAGCTACCTGGAGTAAGTTTCGGGGCCTGGAGACTTCATCGGAGGGCAGGAGCTGAGCCTCCCGGAGAGGTTACTGTGATGGCTGAGTGGGGTCTGGAGAGCTTTGCTTGACAAAGTTTTGGGCCTACAAAGGCCGCCAGGATCTGGGCAGGAGCTGAGTCCAAAGAGGTTGCTGTGAAGCAGGAGTTGGGCCTGTAGAGGCAGCCAGGAGGAAGAGCTGGGCCTGGAGATGACGCCCAGAGGCAGCAGCCCGGTCTGGAGAGGCTGACTTGAGGAGCTTCTGGGCCTGGAGAGGTCGCCAAAAGGGGATAAACTTGGCCCAGAAAGGCCATTGTGTGGGATGAGCTGGGCCTGAGGAGACCATCGGGAGGCAGGAGTGGGGTCTGCATCATTCCATAGTGCAGAAGGGCAAGAGAATGCAAGCGAGCAAGAGAGGGTCAGACTTACTCTTATAACAAACCCACTCTTACAATAACAAACCTTAATCCCCTCTTAAAATTTTTGAGACCTTATCACTTCATAAAGTTCTCACCTCTCAACACTGATTCATTTGAGATTAAGTTTCCAACACGTAAATTTTGGGAGACACATTTAAACAATAGCACTAGATGCGTTCTTTACTCTGATAGCACTCTGTCTTTCTTTTTGCATGTTATCACAGTTTGGAATTGCACATATATTGGTGCAATTGTTCTTCTATTATCCCCTCTAGGCTGACATCACCTTGAAATCACAAACTTTGTTTCAGCTCCCTTTGTGTCCTCAGTTAATAGCACAAAGGCTAGACATATACGGTGCTAAGTAAATACTTGTTAAATTTTTAAAAAATGAACAAAGGAATGAACATGTTTCTACACTCTAATCAGAAAGGAAAGAGAAAGCCCAGAAAACTTTCAGATGGCACCATCTTTTGGACATTGTTATTGAACCAGGGTCCTGAATGCTGGCTAATCTCATCTCCTCTCCCCAGATGAGAGGTTGGGCTGATCAATTCACAGACAGATAACATCAAAGATTTGAAAGGCATGTCTGAGGAGCAATGAAAACTGACTTGCAGACATTGCTGAAGTCTGAGTCCAAACTTAGATTTCCATGATTGAAATTCTCATAGCCACCTCTCCTGAATTGCACTCAACTTTTCAACATGAGATTTTATAGGAACCCATTGTGATTAAATTAGTGGGTGACTTCACTAATGTATAATACAATTTTCAATTACTGCATAAGTATAAAAATTTACATTTCTTGTTTGATGGTGTGCTATTTATGTGACATATTCTGAATGAGACCAGGCTGCTGTTTACATAATGAGCTTGCTTTTCTCTTAGAGAAGATTTGGTTTTCAGTTTTCTTTTTGTGCAGCAGGGAATTGTCATTCCAAAATAAACATTGTATATTATAGAATGTGAAGGTGAGAAACATCAATAAAGTAAAAATCTAGAATGATTTTAATAATTTTTTATATATGCCACCGCATTTGGTAATAGAGCAGTTCACCTCTCACAAAATGTTGGAATAAAAACGTCCCTAAAAATTACAGTAATTTTTTTGTAACCTACTGGCTCTATGATCACTCGTGTGGCAAAGTGCCATTGAATAGCAAAAATCAGTGTTTTATTGAATATATCTTACCATTAACATAATATTCATTGTCAGAATGCTGCTCTGAAACTGGAACAGTATCACTGGTATATGTCTTTTTTCTGACCTTTAAGACTAGTTGTATATGAAACAAAGGCTTTTATGAATTTTTTTTTTTTTTTTGAGATGGGGTCTCATTCTGTGTCCCAGGCTGGAGTGCAGTGGCCCTATCTTGGCTCACTGCAAGCTCCACCTCCTGGGTTCATGCCATTCCCCTGCCTTAGCCTGCCGAGTAGCTAGGATTCCAGGTGCCCGCAACCACGCCCGGCTAATTTTTTGTATTTTTATTACAGACAGGGTTTCACCGTGTTAGTCAGGATGGTCTCGATCACCTGACCTTGTGATAAACCCACCATGGCCTCCCAAAATGCTGGGATTACAGGCATGAACCAACACACCCGCTTGGCTTGTATGCATTTAACCCCAAATATCATTCTTCAATTTCTGGCTAGAGATGGTTGATGGATAACACATAAAATAAACCCAATGAAGAGCTTTCCAGCCTGGGCACAGTGACTCATGCCTGCAATCCCAAGATTTTGGGAGGCTGAGGCAGGCAGATAACTTGAGATCAGGAGTTCAAGAACAGCCTGGCCAAAATGGCAAAACCATGTCTCTAAACAAAAATACAAAAATTAGCTGGCGTGGTGGCGGGTGCCTGTAATCCCAGCTACTCGGAGGCTGAGACAGAAGAATCACTGGAACTCAGAAGACGGAGCTTCCAATGAGATTGTGCCACTGCACTCCAGCCTGGGTGACAGAGCGAGACTCCACCTCAAAAGAAAAAAAAGAATTTCCAAGTAGAAAACTCCCTTAAAATAGCAAGCTAGGGGATAGAGAAGAAGAGCACAAACGAGCCAATTAGCAGGATAAAGTATCCGTGATTTTGAACCTAAGGTACCACATTTGCACAGAGAGGCCAAGCATGTACCTGCAGCCATTCACTCGTCTTCAGCCAGAGCAGCTCTCCTTTTAGCAACGTTGATATTGTTGTTCCCAGTAAAAATTCATTTAAAGAGGTGAAATGACTATTTTAAAAATTTTGCAGAAACTCTTAATGGCGAAAAGAGCGCTGTTCTAGAATAAAAATTCACCAGCTAAATAAATTATGGAAAATTTAAAAATCAAATAAACAGCCATTAAAGTGATATAAATATATAGTCATTAGCATGGGAAAATGTACAAAATGTATTAAGTCAAAAATCAATTAATAAAGCAGCATATACAATATTATTTTATTTTGGGGAAAATCACATATACATATAAGCACATAGATAAAAGCTCTGGGCCAGACAGGGTGGCTTACACCTATAATCCCAACACTTGTGGAGGCTGAGGCAGGAAGATCACTTGAGGCCAGGAGTTTCAAATCAGCCTGGGCAACATAGCAAGACCCCATCTCTATTAAAAAAAAAAAAACAATAAAAATTTAGCTAGGCATGGTTGTACAGGCCCACAATCCTAGCTACTTGCAAGGTCAGCGTAGGAGGATCTTCTGAGCCCCAAATGTTGAGGCTCAAGTGAGCCATCATCATGCCACTGCATTCCAGCCTGGGCAGCAGAACCACAGAAAAACATGTCTCAAATAGAAGAAAAAGAAAACAATTTGAAAAAAAGCCATGGCTACCTCTGGATAGCAGGATACTCAGTGTTTATGATTTCTTTCTTTGTTACCTTCTAGTGTTCTGAAAGTTTTAGCCAGAGTTTATTGAAATTGGGATGGGAAAGGCAATTTTGGAAAGAGAAAACCTCCCTAGTTTCTTGTCCTCATATATTGTTTTTGAAGTATACAAATGACGGTTTCTTAGAAATAGTGTTCTATCAAAAACGGCCATATTTCCCTGTAAAGGGCTAGATGGTAAATATTTTTTACATCCTTCTGCAAATGATATGGTTAGGCTTTATGTCCCTACCCAAATCTCATCTTGAATTATAATCCCCTCCTGTCAAGGGAGAGACAAAGTGGAGGTAATTGAATCATTGCATGGACTCCCCCACTCTGTTCTCATGGTAATGAATGAGTTTTCATGAGGTCTGATGGTTTTATAAGAGTTTGGTAGTTCCTCCTGCGTTCATTCTCCCTCCAACAGCCTGGTGAAGAAGGCGCCTTATTTCCCCTTCCCATTACACCATAATTGTAAGTTTCTTGAGGCCTCCCCAATCATGCATAACTGTGAGTCAATTAAACCTCTTTTCTGTATAGATTACGCAGTCTCGGGTAGTTCTTTACAGCAGCGTGAAAACAGACTAATACAGTAACCATTCAGCTTTGCCATTGTAGCATAAAAGCAGAGATAGACAATAGGGAAATGAATGTGCATGACTCTGTCCTGGTAAAACTCTACAAAAACAGGAGGCAGTCCATGAATCATAGTTTTCCAGCCCCTAGAATTGTAGAGGAGCCTGGGCCACACACAGACAAGTCTCTTAATCCTTGCTCCACAGCATGTAGCTGCATAATGCCTGGGAGACCTGATTTTCATGTATGTATGATGGGAAGAACAACTTCCACCTTGAAGGCTTGTGTGAGAAAGTCCATCTCAAAAAACAGTGCACATAATTATTGTGTCCTGCTTTCTTTTATAACACAACTGGCGAAAAATGTTGAGTGCGTTAAATAAAATAATATTTAAACACAGACTAAATTCTAATGCCAAAATTTACTTTCAACAAAACCATTTTGTAGCTAAAAGTAGGGTTGGTAGGACAGGGTATGAAGTACGCTGAAGACAGGCAAAGAAACCTTCAGGAAGACCATTCGTTTCAATTTCACTGCTCCAGGGAGGACAACAGCTAGAGAATGCTTTGAATGCACACACCCTCCCTGTACCTTAAAACACATACAGTATATCTAATAAAGTTCATGTCAGATGTACCCAATGACAAAAAAAGTCATTCAGAACTAAAGGTTTAAACCCTGGCAAATTGGCCCATTTGCCAGAAATGGGCACATGGCTCAATTCGCACATCCTTCCTGCTAAAATTACATAAGAGGCACAATTGTGTTTCCATACTAACACCATTTACACACCTTAGGTGTTCTTTTCTGTCCTTTTTGTCCATGATAATGTCTATTGTCCTATACCCTATAACTAACAGTAGGGAGTAGGAGATGCATTTTACAAATAACTGAGATATATTAACCCCTCATTTGTTCACCTTCCAAAGTAGTTCTTATTTAAGAATTCAGAACATATTGACCGCCCAGGGTACTTAATTAGTTTCTGTGTTCATGACTGACAAACACATCTTCTAATAATTTTTTATTTTGCTACTCAGGGTCTCTGCTAATTAGAAATGTTGAAGATTCAAAATGTTACAGGGATTCAAAAGAAAAAAGCAAAGTTACCCATCCTGAGTGACACTTTACATTCTCATGATGCCACCTATGCCAGAAGCATATTGCTTTAAAGCCACAGTAGTAAAAATATGGACTTAAAAAGAAACCTCCTTTAAAAACCTGTATTCTAGTCACAGTGAGAGCATCATGACCGGCAATTTCCTTTTAGGAAAACCTTCGAAGCATGAAAAAGTTTTGATGGCCATACCCAATCACATATCGCCAAAGGGTGTAACAATTGATGCGATTCGAGTGCTTCCTTCATAATAAGCCTCAACACAGAGCTGCAGTGAAGAAAGACCTGCTACAGCACTTGCCCAAGATCTTGGCCTAAGACAAACAGTAGGAATTATAGGCAGTGACAAATAGAGATGGCAGTGGCAGCTCTCATGTTGTGTATTTAAATGCAATTTTTTAAATTTTTTTGAAATGGACTTTTGTTCTTATTGCCCAGGCTGGAGTGCAGTGTCATCATATTGGCTCACTGCAACCTCCACCTCACGGGTTCAGGCAATTCTCCTGCCTCGGCCTCCTGAGGGATTACAGGCATGCAGCACCATGCCTGGCTAATTTTTGTATTTTCAGTAGAGACGGTTTTTCTCCATGTTGGTCAAGCTGCTCTTGAACTGCTGACCTCAGATGATCCACTCGCCTCGGCCTACCAAAGTGCTGGGATTACAGGCGTTAGCCACCGTGCCCCACCTTAAATACATTTCTTAAATATAATATTCAAATTCAAAATACAGTGATTTGTGCATATTCCTTTTTGTTTCCAGGGAAATAAAGTCTGTAATAGGCAGACAGTATTTTTCAAGTAAAAAATAATCCAGTGAGTCCAGCAGGGATGAAGCTGGAACCCAGCCTCAGCGCCAACTGTCATAGAACACTTCTGACACGAGTCTGTAAAATCAATTCAGATGGTTTACCAAAGCCACCAGTCTTAATGACTTCCTATAACCTCCAGTTTAATTAGGTGTATATTTCTAGTATATTGGCATGTATATTCATACTGGCGTATGAATCAACTGACAGTTCTTACATGACCTGGAGATAAACTTATGTTCTTGTGAGGAATTCACTTTTGCTTTGAACTTATAGTAAAATGATTACTAGTTCAGTCAATTTTGACTTCAATATTTTTTGGTCCCTTTGCAATATAAAGACTGCCTGGATTTCATTTCTTGATGGAACAATGATTTGGATGAGTCTTTTTAGTTATTCTCATGCTGTAGCAAGTAGGACTCTTAGCTTTATAACCATAAACTTTGCAAGTGGAAAAGCATTCACTAAGTTTCTGCTAGTTTTCTTTATTCAGTAATATCCAACCCTGGTTTGACAGCATTCCACAACATTCCTAATATTTTGAAGTATGTTTTAAATATATGTAAACACACACCACAGCAAAATATTAGAATTTTCTTTAACTTGTAATAAAATGCATATATTACTTTCAGATTCAGACAAGATATTAATAAAATTAACATTGTTGGTGTTACAGAAACAAAAAGCAGCTGGAGAGTCCACTGTCCAATTTGAAGCAATTTGCATCATTCCCTACCAATACCATGCTGTTTGGTAACTACAGTCTTCTAGTACAATTTGAAGTAGTGTAGTGTGGTGCCTCCAGATTTGTTCTTTCTGTGTAGTATTGCTTTGTCTATGTGGGCTTTTTCTGTTGTTGTTCCATATGCATTTTAGGACTTTTCTAGTTGTATAAAGAATGATGATTGTATTTTGATGGAATTCCATTGAATCTGGAGACTGCTTTGGGCAGTATGGTCATTTTCACAATGTTGATTCTTCCCATCATGAGCATGGAATGTGTTTTCCTTTGTTTATGTCATCTATGATTTCTTTCAGCAGTGCTTTTTAGTTTTCCTCGTAGAGATCTTACACATCCTTGGAATTGAACCATAGTTTTAAATGCAATTTTTAAGTTTGATAGTTAAGGAAATAGTGTTGTGCATTATTTTAAAGGAATGACTCTTTTCCAAAGTAATTAGCACCTAAATTTTCTGTAACAGTTTTATTGAGATATAACATACTTTACAATTCATCAGCTTTAAGTGTGCAGTTCAATGGTTTTTAGTATAGTTACAGAATTGTGTGACAATAGCCACAATCAATTTGAGTACATTTTTATAATCCCCCAAAGAAACTTTGTATACCTTCTTTAGCTATCACTCCCCAATCTCCTCACCCCACCTCCCAGTCCTAGGCAACCCCTAATCTATCCGTCTTCACAGATTTGTCCATACTGGACATTTCCTATAAATGGAATCATAGAATATGTGGTCTTTTTTGACTGGCTTCTTTCACTTAGCATAATGTTTTTAACTTTCATCCATGTTGTGGCATATATCAGCGCTTCATTGTTTTTATGACAAATAAGATGACATTGTATTGACATACTATGTTTTGTTTAGCCATCAGTTGATGGACACTAGGTTCTTTCCACCTTTAGGCTATTAAGAATGATGCAGATACAAACATTCACAGACAAGTTTATGTGTAAACACATGGTTTCAGTTCTCTTGGATAGACACCTAGGATTGTGTTAAAATTGTTAATCAGGAGGCTATTAGGCTGAGACAGCTCTGGAACATTGGGTTCCTATGTAAGGAAACCAAAACCTAATGTAAACAGTAAATGAAATGAAAGCTTAACCAGTCAGAAGCCAGCAACTAACCTGAAAACTTTCCACCATAACCAGTCAAATATCCTCTTTTTCTTGTGTCCACAAACACTTTATAAAAGTTTCCTCTTGCCCACCTGCACTGAACTGCTTGTGGTCTGTTACTGCTGAATTAATGAGTCACTGAATGCTTGAATAAACTCATTAAAATTTTGATGTGCCTCAGTTTATTTGGATTTATTTATTTAGATAGCTAGGTTTTCACTCAGTCACCCAAATTGGAGTGCAGTGGTACGATCTCAGCTCACTGTAACCTCGACCTCCCAGGCTCAAGCAATCCTCTCACTTCAGCCTCCCGAGTACCTGGGACCACAGATGCATGCCACTGTGCCCTGTTAATTTTTGTATTTTTGTGGAGACAGGATTCCGCCATGTCACCGAAACTGGTCTCGAACTCCTGAGCTCAAGCCATCCTCCTGCCTTAGCCTCCCAAATTGCTGGGATTAGAGGCATCAGACACTGCCCCCTGGCCTTCAGTTTAACAAGTGGAATTCCTGGGTCAAATGACAACCCTGTGTTTTCTCTTTTGAAGGAACTCCCAAACTGTTTTCCAAAGTAGATCCACCATGCTACATTCCCACCAGCAGCGTGTGAAACTTTTGCTTCCTCCACATTCTCAGTAACACTTATTTGCTTTTTTGATGAAAGCCATCATAGTGGATGATATGGTTTGCTGCATCCCTACCCACATCTCATCTTGAATTCCCATGTTTTGTGAGAGGAACCTAGTGGGAGGTAATTGAATCACGGAGGCAGGTCTTTCCCGTGCTGTTCTTGTGATACTTAATAAGACTCACACAATCTGATGGTATTATAAGGGGTGGTTTCCCTGCCCAATCTCTTTGCCTGCCGCCATCCACCTAAGAGGTGACCTGCTCCTCCTTGCCTTCTACCATGATTGTGAGGCCTCCCCAGCCAGGTGGAACTGTAAGTCATTAAATCTCTTTGTTTTGTAAATTGTCCAGTCTTGGATATGTCTTTATCAGCAGCATGAAGATGGACTAGTACAGTGGATGTAAAATAGTATTTCATTGTGGTTCTGATTTGCATTTCTTTGATGATTGAGTTGAACGTGTTTTCACGTGTCTGTATATTTCAACAAATGTCTATTGAGATTCTTTGCCCACTTTTTAATTGGGTTGTCTTATTCTTGAGTTGTAAGAATTCTATATATTCTAGAATGTAAGTCCCTTATCAAATATATGACTTGCAAATATTTTCTTCCATTGTGTGTGTCTTTCTGGATAGTGTCCTCTGCAGCAGAATGAAGTACAAGGACTTACATTTGCAAGCTTTTTATTATAAAGGACTCCAATTTATTGGTGTGCCAAACTTTACTTTCAGATCATGTAGGACACCACAGCAGTCTTCACCAGGACCTTCCTTGGTGATTCAACGGTAACTGTTAAGTATCCACATACTACCTAGATTGATGGCCTCCATGGTGGAGAGCAATAATTCACTGGGACTTAGGAAATGAGTGCTGAGCTTTTTATTTCGCTCTTTCAAATTTCATTTCATAATGTTCACATTAGTGTACCAGTACATTTGTTGACAGATATTTTCATTACATACAATTATGGACACGTTCAAATATATTTTCACAGGGACACTGCATCAGCTTTGGAGACGGTGATCTAGACAACTTTCTGAGTCAACATTTTGCTCCTGATGAATTTGTGGCTAAGTCATCTTTTCTTTTATCCCCTCACCTACCGTCATATTCTTCCTACTCCTAGATTAGTTTCTTCAAAAGGATAAAGCATATCAAGATGCAGTGGGTCAGAATGTGCAGTTGGTAATATTACACCCAGCTGAGTCTGAGACATTGGTCTGTATCTCCTCAGCTTTCAAGATTTCAGCCTGGGCTACACAGAAATAAGCTGTGTCCCCTTTATTAGCAACTTCACAACTTGCTTGTGAAACTGATAAGCAATGATATCCCATTCCACTATGGGGCAACTAAACTACCCAAAAGGTGCCCGAGTGGTTCACAGTTATTTGCGTTTACTTGTTCAGCCCCACTTAATTAATTAGCAGAAAGACATGTCTAACAGGATATTTCTAATACATAATGCCTCTGACAGTGGAGAACAGACATTGCCATTTTGCTTTCTACAGGCTGGCCTGTCCTTGGGCCTACCTGAAATTTACATGTATTGTTAATGATTCTCTCAGAAATAAACAGGTCAGATAGCCAAAAGAGTTTCTAATACACTTAAGACTGGAGTCAACAAACAAAAGACTTAGTAAAGTTACTTAGATCCTAAATCAGATTCAGGAGAAATCCTCGGTGTGAAAAAAAACTTCTGAAAGTTTTCATTAGGATGGTAGAATAAAGAATGTGTCTTACAAATTTATTATTATAATACATAGAATCTTGAAATAATATTTCCCAGAAGTAGTACTTAACGAGTTAGGCGGGCAGTCTATATACATTTTTTACTTTTGCGTTCTCCACATTCAGTAAACTGTTTTTAGCCTCCCGAAAACCAAATATTTTTGGCTAGAGGGGTTAACCTAATCTCTCAACACAAACACTGAAAAAAAAAAACACACAAACAATAATCTCTGCTATTGTCTTATAATTATTCCTCTGTTTAGGTCATTAATTTTAAAAAGTAAATAGGGTAAAACATTTCAAGATAATAAACTGGGCTACAATAGTTACACTTAAATTATGCATTATGTTAAAATCTCCATCATTTGACCTTGAGAAATTACACCACCCTCTTTCCAGTTAAAAAAATTTTAGTTTCCAGGGACTTGAGAGTATACTTAATCTGAATGAGTTAGAAATTGTTCTCAGGGGCTGGGCATGATGGCTCATGCCTGTAATCCCAAAACTTTGTGAGGCTGAGGTAGGTGGATCACCTGAGCTTAAGAGTTCGAGATCAGCCTGGGCAACATAATGAATCCCCATAACTACAAAAAATACAAAAATCAGCCAGGCTTGGTGGTGCCCCACTGCAGTCCCAGCTACTCAGGGGACTGCAGCAGGAGGACTGCTAAAGCCCAGAGGGTTGAGGCCGCAGTGAGTCATGTTTGTGCCACCGCGCTCCAGCCTAGGCAACGAAGCAAGACCTTGTCTGTAAAAAAAAATTTTTCTCAGAAAAATAGGCATACAAATTAGAGCTAGAAATGAATAGAGAGATATGGTATCTCTTAAATTAGAAAATCAGCACAAATGCATTCTAAATGAGACAAGCACAAAAGAGATGTCATCACAAAGGAGGTAAATTCAAGTTGAAAAGTTTCTTCCGAAAGATACTCTACTCCTGCACATCAAGTGTAGACTATTTAAGACCTCACACTGTATTACATCACAACGTGTTATAGTATGTGAGTTTTTTACACTAGCAACAAAAAATAGAGAAATGCAATATATGAATACAGCTAAATGCAGAATGGTGACTTTTTTCTCAAGAACCCATGATTCCCATTTCTAGTAAAATAAAGAGACAACATATAGGTAGAAACAGGCTTGTTATTAACTTCACAGTTTTGCCTAGAAATGATCTATAAATGCATTTTCCCCCTGCTACTTACCATAAAGTGTAAAAAGGGAGCCAAAGGAAACTTTCCCTCTTGTTCCCTACCATATGAAAGATGCTATATTCTATTTTAGCAGGGTCAATATATGGAAAATATCTAAATTAAATGTTGTTACAAAAATGAAGCAGTAATGAGATTCTGGCTAAAGAGGACACTAAATGAGAATAATATATACTTTAACAATCCAAAACAAACAAAGAAAAAGGGGTTGTTATAAAAAAAAAAAAAACCCTAGGTGCACTGTAAGCATATGGATTTTTTTTTTTCATGTGTATTTTTAAACAATGGAAATGTCAAAAAATAGGGTCAACTGTGTTTGAACAAATTATATGATTGCATGTGCTGCATTCTGTTATAATCATCATAGAGAAACACACTTTGCATCATATTATGGCAGATTATCCTTAATGAAAGCCGTCCAGGTTCTTTTTATTTTGGAATCTCCTGTAAACTATCAAACCACCAGGACATGATTGTAACACAGTAAAATGTTCTCTTGCATTAAACTGAATATACCTGTTTAATTAAAAAAAGAAAAAGAAAAATGTAGGTAAGGTACTTAGAGCTGTTATTTTTCTGAGTACACAACACCTTAGACAATTCAAGGCATCTTAATCTCCATCAAGAACAACAACAACAAAAATGATTTTTGTCATGCTGTTAAATCCATTATTATGGATAAAACTGGTGCAAACTGGTCAAACGGATCCAACAAACACTGCCGTCCAAGCTGGTATATTGGCAACTAATACCTAACTGGAGGTCAATAGGAAGTTTAAAAGATCTTCCCTTTCTTCTTGTTCTTTTCCAAGATTGTAAACGATGAAAGGAAAATAATCAAGATGAGTAACCATTTTATAAACATGAAGACAACATGATAACAACAGCTAACCCAATTACAACAATGTTGGGATTTTCAGATACTGCTTTTTCATCGAAAAAAATTTACAAGATTTAGAAGCAAAAAACTAAGACAATGTTTATCTATAATAGTATTTTCTTAGACAATCAAATATTTGAGAAAATTCCAGGGTAAGCAGTAAAAATTATGGCAAAACCAAAGTTTATTACACAAGAACAATTCTTCCCAAATAAAACAGCACAAACTGAAAAATATCAACTGGCATCAAACAGGGTGTTCTTTTCCCCCACTGTGATTTGCATTCTAAAGTGCAACTGTTTTACAAATCTACTTTCCTCTTCTTTAGGGAAAATGTTAACAGTAGGCTAGTGTAGTAGAACAAATGTCAAATCTGAAAATGTTTAGTAGTGAGGATAAATTATAGAATCCTTATAGGAACACCACTTTTCAGTTTTAAATGAAGGAAAAGAAAACCAAGGTACAAATATGATTGAATTTTGTATACATTCAGAGAAAGTAACACATTAGCTGTATTGGAAATTAAATATCTAACATTTTGTCTTAAGAATTTTACCATAAAAACACAATTCAACACAATTAAAATGTGCCCCAAAATATGTAAAAAAGTTCCCTTTGTATGCCAAAACTGAAAACAATGCTTATGTCCAACAATTGGGGGAAGTAGCTAAGAAATTCAATTATGGTGAGTTAACTGAAGAGAATGTTATGAATTTGCTAAATCATAATTATGAAGATTAAGTCATGGAAAGTGTACTGAAAAAATACTGCTAATGGACACAGAGTGTAACCATCGATATAAAACATTTATCCATGAAAACCATTGTGTTTGGAATGCATGATAATAGGTGATGACTTTTTAAGTGTTATTCTAATGCTTTTTAAATAAGTAGGAAAACAATTCTTTAAAACATTAATACACACATTTCTTAGTAATTTGCTATTTTTTACCTCGAAGAATTCTGTTGTTCTAAAATACATTGTTGAGCTTCCCAGTTTGCTTTCTCATCCTCAAAATGAAGAGGTTTTTCCTCTAATTCTTTGTGCCGTGCTTCCAAATTCTTTTTCAATTGCTCATGGCACCGCTGCAGTTAAATGACAGCACAATATGTACCCCAAATATACTGCCTTCCTCTGAACTTTCTGCCATTAACTTCAATGATAGTACTACTACCCATCACAGCAAAGGGTAAAAGGTCCTATAAAACAAAGTATTCTAGTTTAAATACATCTCCGTAGTCCTCACAAATTCAAGAAAAAAAAGTTACAATACTCAACAGATTAGCCAAAAAAATTACTTTTGAGAGTTTCTGCATTAGTTTTTATAGGCCATTTAACAAATATTTAGTAAATTGATACCATATGGTATTATCACCAAGGTAAACAATAAATAAAATTACATTTTCTCTTTTAAGTTAAGAATATTCAAGCATATACTGGCCAAATTATTTACTAAAAAATCACTGCACAAAGTTGTATGCCATACTTGGGGGAAAAATTTAAGAAATATATTAGCCTTTGGGGAAAAAAAGGAGGCTAGTGACTGGTCTGCCTATTTGATCACAAACCAAATATAACAGTACGTAAAGCAGAGAATAGTATATTTGCTAAGCTCTAAATTTGGAAATTCAAATCCAGGTGACTGGATTTCTATTCATCCACGTATAACCATTCACAATTCTGTGGCTCCTGGAAATATCTACCCAGCTATTATATACAACTGCAGAAATTCTTCACTGGTGAAGTATAAGCATTTCATTATTCCAAGGTATTTGCCTACATCATGCCATTATTCAGTATATAATTTTTAGGGCCAAAGTACTTAGAAAACCATGATAAATTAATACACAGAAAATTATTTTGATGCAAATTTTTGGTTGGTTTTTATTATTTATCATTGAAACATAAGTGTACATATTTCTGGGGTACAGTATGGTATTCTGATACCTGTATATAAATATGCAATGATGAAACTAGGGTAATTAGCACATTCATCAACTCACACTTATTTTTCTGTATTGGAAACATTCATAAGCCTCTCTTCTAGCTATTTGAAAATATAGACTAAATTACTGTTAACTACAGCCACCCTACAATGCTACAGAATGCTAGAAATTATTCCTCCTAACTGTCATTTTTGTTGGTTTTTTAAAGACAAAAGAAATACATTTTTGTTTGGCAATTAAGGAAACGTAACAGAATGAACTATCTCCTTTCTCATCACTTGTTTTTTAAGATGAAAAAAAATTACAAAATATGAAAGCCAGCTAATTAAAAACAATTTGAAATAAGGATTGTGTTATTCACCTCAGTAGTTTATACAATTTCTTATTATAAATACTAGCTAACCTTCAATGTTAACCATAAAGCTGAATTCAACATTAAATCTCCCTACGCATTTTGTAAGCCAACTACTTAAATCACTGATATTTTTGATCTTTCCTGTGGAGGTTGTAGTACAATTTTAAGGCCTCAGATTACTTTAGTGTATGTACAGGGATGAACCTGCCTTTACCTTTTTAACAAATTTATTTTCATCTTCATCATTTGTTTCTGGAAATTCATATATTTTAATTTTATGTTCTTGGATTTCTTTCATTATCTGAAATGGAAGAAGTAGTCAGCAAAACAGCATCATATATGATTAGTACAACAGTCTCATGTTTATTGCATGCTTCTTAGATTCCTATATGTGTCCTTGGTTCCAGATAATTTACTGTGTTTTAATGATGCAAATTTCTAATCTAAAATCAAATTACTATGCTGGTCTTTGTTTTTTAACTGTAAATTTGATCTATAAACACCAAATCCAATGACTTGAGAAGTGTTAAAGTAATATAGCTATCATACCAAAAGAGCTCCAAAACAGATGTAATACTCCAGAAAGGGATTTCTCTGATTGACTTGCACAATAATGACTTCAGGTAATTTCTTTACAATGACTGAGATCTTTCCTTTAGATATAAATCCCCAAGTATCTTATTTAGTTGAATAAACAGGGAAAAACTCACCTAAAATTTTTAGTAGAACCTGGCAAAAGTAAAGTAAAACTAAGTACAGCACTGCTCCCTGCAGAGTCATCAGAAAAATCTTTGCATATACATGTGCATACACACAAACTGAGGAGCAACAGGCATAAGATTAGGGAAGGACATAGGGAAAACACACACCTTAGAAATCAAGAATTAATAAAGATAATGAAGAAAACTGAAGAAGACAACTTATTAATAACATCAGCAATGTCCTAGTTCGTAAAATTGTCATGTCCAAAATCACTCCAAGTTCCAAACAGAACATAGACATCCAAATAACTTTCAACTACTTATCCTTTGAGCCCATAGCAAACCAATGGCTAATATACCTAAAACTAGCTTCCCTGCCTATACTTATATTTCAGTGAAATTTTCATGACAAAGTTTCCAGCAGCTATAAAAGGACCCTTAACAAATTGTGTTACATGGTTACTATATTAGATAGAAGTAAACAGAAGTAAAATTGTCACTGAAAAAAGAAACAGGACCACACATCTTTATACACACATATAAAACAGAATACAGAAGGCAACAAATACATGATGAAGAAAAAAACAAATAATAGTAGCTAGCTCTAAAGGCAGTGGTTTTAGTCAGAGGTTGTATATTAAAATTACCTGAGTAAAACCACCAGAATGTCACCAATCTGAAAGAAGATGTCACTTCATATTAATCTCTTTTCCCTTTATCGTAAAAATCCAAATTGAAATATATAATAAAAGAAGATAAATGTATTATATGATAGTATTTGAAACTTACAAATAGCACATTACAAAATAAAAATGGGATGGGTAAATGTAAAACAGAAAATACCAAATACAGTAAAAACAATGTACTAAAACTGTCTGAAAATTTATACGAAATTAGCACAACTTCAAAGGAAATTTTAACAGGTTTTTTTATAACAGGTTTCAAAGTATTCTGAAATTCATATTGAAAAATGTGAAAAACAAAGTATTTTGTTACAATAGGACTACATGGACAATAGAGATAATTACAATCTCTTTCTAAATATTATAACAAGTTACTGTGGTTTAAACAATATACTAGTGGCTAAAAATAAAGACTACTAGAATAGAAAAAGTTTCCAGAATTGAACCGACATTTCATAAACTGTAATATATAACCCATCAAACACAATTAAATTAGAATTATGCGTGACTGTATAATTCAATATTATTGAGAAAACTAGATATGTGTCTAGAGAAATAGTTTAGTGGTCTTCCAGCTAGCTCAGTCTAGCACGAGACTCTTCATCATAGGGTCATGCGTTTGAACACTAACTTAAACTATAAATATCACACAAAGTGCATGAAAACAAAATTGGGATATGCGAAGCAAAAGAGAATATAGAAAAAATATCGTGAAAATGAGAGAGAACTAAATATCCAGACTATAAAGAACCCATTTAAATAAATGCGAGTAATACCAAGCGCTACTGGTCAAAAGGACAAAGGATTGGACAGGTGGTTACAAAACGGGGAAAAAAATCTTTGCTTTTAAAATGTTCAGTCTTTCTGGAAAATAAAAGGAAAACACAGAAACATGATTAGGTACCACTTCATTCCAAAAACGTTTTCAAAATAAAAATAACAAACAATGCTGGGAAAGCCACAGTGAAGCAGATGTACGCTTTATAAAACGAATTTGTTTTAATGGGGAAGCACCATGACAAAATGGGGATGGGGGAGATAAAGACCCATAAAAACAATCACAGCCTTTGAAAGAATAATCCTCTTCCTGGGAATTCATTCTAAGAAAATAATTCTAAAAAGTATGTGGAGAAATTGTCTGTGTGGGGGTATTAAAGAACACTTAAGGCCGGGCACGGTGGCTCACGCCTGTAATCCCAGCATTTTAGGAAGCTGAGGTAGGTGGTCAGGAGATCGAGACCATCCTGGCTAACACGGTGAAACCTCATCTCTACTAAAAGTACAAAAATTTAGCCAGGCTGTGGTGGGTGCCTGTAGTCCCAGCTACTCGGGAGGTTTGAGGCAGTACAATGGTTTAAACCTGGGAGGCAGAGCTTGCAGTGAGCAGAGATTGCCCCACTGCACTCCAACCTGGGCAACAGAGTGAGACTGCCTCTCAAAAAAAAAAAACACTTAAAACAGCCATATTTAAAAACTGACAAAGGATAAGGATACTATGATCATAGATAAGAGTTCTGAGGGGGAAAACTAAGGCAGAAAATTCAAGAGTTATTTTTAATACAGTATAAATGACTGTAGCAAAGCGGTAAGAGGAATGGATTGCAACCCACTATAATAAAAATAGTAAAAGCTGCAAATTATGAGAATGGTATAAGAAACCTGAGTTACTACATCCTGCTCACCTGTTTTGTAAATTGTTGGCATTCCTCTGGTGTGAGTGTGTCTGCTTTGGCAATAATGCAAAGCCTTTTCATGCAAAGGTTTCATAATCTCAATATCCTATGGTTTAAGTCTGAAATACACAGTATTTAATGTAACTGAAATTATCAGTTTGGGAGAATAAGATTCTTCACATCCCCAAGTAGATTTCAAATATCTTCAATTGGTCAACTGACTATAAAATCTTCATACACAACCCATATCTCACTGTTGCGTTCCAGATTTGTGTTTACCCAATGGACATGCTACCGGGCGTTCCATGGGCTCCTTAAAATCAAAATCTCATCTGAAACCCATTTTCCCTCTTCTATGCTTCCTATCTCAGTGAATGGCACTACAGTCTACTCAAGCACTCAAGTGTGAAACCTAGGATGTCTCCCGTCCTCTAATCTTCTTCCCATATATATAGTATGTCTATGGAGGTATGTATGTATGTATATATATCTCCATTTGCATTACTTTAGTCTAGGCCACCAAGACTTTTGGAATGAATAACAATAACACAAACCATCCATACTAAAGTCAGAGAGGTCTTTCTAAATCCAAATCTTATTGAGCTATGCCCTGACCAAAATTGCTATTAAAAGCCAGATGCCTTAATTAGTATGGACTACGAGGCTTGTGAAGACATAGATTCTCCAGCTGACCTCATCTCTTAGCATTCTTGGCTTTTCTTTTGCCTCCTACTTCCAGTGTGCCAGCCTTTTTGAAATTTTTACAATTCCTTGAAAGCACCACAATTTGACATTTGGCCACAGGTTACTACCGAGGCTAGAACACCCTCCATTATCATCCTCCTTCTCCTTGGCCTGGCTAATTCCTATTCATCCTACAGGACACTGGCTTACGATCCAATTTCCACTGGGAATCCTTCTCTAATCTAAGACTAGGCATAGTTCTATGTGGTCACAACACTTAACGTGCTGTACGGTAACTGCCTACATACTGATGCTTCTTCACTAACTATAGTTCCACTTAAAATTTTTTGAAATTTTTCATAGTGTGCAAGCAACACACATTGACTAGAAACCACACAACTATTCTGTTTTTCATTTAGCATATAGTATTCAATAAATTATATGAGATGTCCAACACATTATTACAAAACAGGCTTAATGTTAGATGATTTTGCCCAACTGTAGGCAACGCTATAATGTTTAGCAGGCAAGGAGTATCAAACGTATCTTCAACTTACGATGGGTTAATGTAACCCTGTCCCAAGTTGAGGAGAATCTGTATTTGTTTCTCCCATCTTCTCACTGAAATACTCTTTATGGTGAGGGCCTTATCTCATTCATCTGTATTCTCAGCATGTGGCACAGTATCTAACACTCGAGAAGGTGCCCAAATATTTGCTGACAAGAAAAGGAAGCTGCTGTGATTTTCTTTGTCCTTTAGTAATTCCAAATGAGAACCAAAGTCCTCAAATCTAGAATATACTGTGGACTAAAATTTAATGTTTCACAAAACTAAATGAAGACACTAGAAATATTTTGCAAAGGACTACCATTCTAAAGTGGTATTCCTTAACTTTTATAAAAACATGGGAAAAACGAAAGCTCTCAGTCTGTTATTTTTATTGATGAATAGTAATAATTGAATTGACTGACATCTTAAAATGAAGAAAGGGAAACATATATTAAAATTGGGGAGATTAGAACCCTAACACTAATAAGATAGTCCAGTCCTCTTTACTACAAAGATGACTATATAGCTTCACTGTGGTGGTGAGGCTGACAGGCAGAAAGACAGAGACAATGAGGGGGAGAAAGCAGACATGGAGAATTCAGATAGTTGCCTCCTATTCTAATTCTCCTTCTATTAAATCCCTTGAAATTTGACACTGGCATTCAGAGAACAGGGAGCACAATGTAAAAGAGTGTGTGGATGGAATAGCACTGTTTTTATTATCTGTTCTTGCCTCACTAGTGTTAACTAAAAGAACCTATGCATTTCTATTTATTTTTTTGACAGGGTCTTGCTGTGTCACCCAGGCTGGAGTGCTGTGGTATTGTCATAGCTCACCACAGCCTCCAATTCTTCCACTTTGACTCCTGAGAAGCTAGGACTACAGGACTGCACCCCCGTGCCCAACTAGTTTTTTTTTTTTTTTTTTTTTTTTGAGTTTTGCTCTTATTGCCTAGTCTGGAGTACAGTGGCACAATCTTGGCTCACCGCACCTCCGCCTCCTGGGTTCAAGTGCTTCTCCTGCCTCAGCCTCCCAAGTAGCAGGCATTACAAGCATACACCACCATGCCCGGCTACTTTTTGTATTTTTGGTAGAGACGAGGTTTTGCCATGTTGACCAGCCTGGTCTTGAACTCCTGACCTCAGATGATCCACCTGTCTCAGCCTCCCAAAATGCTTTGATTATAGGCGTGAGCCACTACACCCAGCCCCAACAAATTTTTTCTTTTTGTAGAGACAGGATCTCACTATGTTGCCTAGTCTGTGGCCTCAAGCGACCCTCATGCCTTTGTCCTCAAAGTGCTGGGATTACAGGTGTAAGCCACTGTATCTGGCCTCAAACTATCCATATTCGGAAAAAAAAATAAACTTCGCTTCTTTTTATGAATTATTATATAAAACACTACATATAAATGACATGAAATATTGAATTTCAGATTTCTAAATTGTTATGGTTTTTCAATTGATAATCATGACAAATTTAAGTTGCCACTGCCTTATTAAGCTATTATGTCAGATACAAGCCTGCTTATTAATCCAGTGACGAAAAAGTAGAGTTCAGTTCATCTAAAATTTTAATAAATCTTAAAGGCATTTAATATGAAGTATTAAAATCCAAGCAACAAAATTTTATATTTAAACACAAAACAATACTTGCTGAATATATAATATCCCAACTTTTAAAGAGAAAGGCATATAAAAATAAACAGGAAAAGTAAATTAGAGAAGTCAGCTTCTTAAATACAACCAAAGGGTCAAAAACGTTTAAGTCCTTTTAGAAATTAAACTTCAGGAAAAAAGGTAAACCTTGTAAAGCCTCATTAAATTTCAGAAGCTACAAAACATCAGCAACAGAAAACATTTAGTTCACATGTATATTACATTCTGGTTGAATTTTTTTCCTCTGTCCATTTAGTTTTATAATGGCTGGTCTTTTCATCAACAAATTTAGTTTTTAAATCTTGTTGTTAAGCAATAGAAAATCCTCTATCATTTCTAGAAGATAAACTTTATCATTTCTTAAGGCTCCCTTATCCATTTACTGTGAATGGGCATTGACACATCTATTTAAAAAAAAGGAGTGAGAAGCCAAAGATAGGAAGAGACTTGTATACTTGAAGGAATTGGTTTACATTACTGTAATGTGACTGTTAGATAACTTAATGCTATTTAGCCTGATGCTACTACAGTTCTTTTGGTGGAGAGATGGTGAAGTTACAATTATCAGGTGGCTGAATTATGAGTTACTTACCCAAAGGAAAAGACTAAGGAAGAATATTTGGAAAAATCTGCTGTTGTCAATAACACATATATGTACTCAAAATGAAAAGGGAAGTATAAAGAACAAAAAAACGGAGTACAGACTAACTGTTCTAACAAACAGAACAATCACATCAGATTAATGTCTATTTTCTTAGGTCTTATGTCCTAATAAACAAAAGATTAGTACTGATAATATGATACCTAAATGACACGTCTATGACAGCTACAGTGAAACAGAAGCCAAATAGATTTATTGTAGAAAGAAATGGCACAAGAAAACATTGGCATGCAATTGCTTTTGATAACCATCTCTTACGAGACATAATAAATAGCATCTTTGGGTTTATTTTGAATATGTATAACTGGTATGGCTGCTTCTCTTTATCTCGTAGTTCATTTAGTAGCAGAGTACTCAACATGAAGGCTAAATTTACCACAATGAGACCTCAAACCATGGTGGCAACACTGTTTATTTCCACGAAGCAGAGAAAATCCTTATGAATGAAGAACTAAGGAATAAAATCACTCTTAGCTTATACAGGACTTAAAAAGTCTTTTCAAAAATGTATTTCCACATGAAACTTAGTACTTAATTATGGGTATAATTGTATGTAGTTCACAAACTTAAAAGATTACTAAAAAATGCACATAAAGTTAACAGTAAACAACAACAAAAAGGAGTCAGAAGTATCCAGGTACTGATGACCCACGTTCTGAAGGAGCAATGAAGAACAAACAACACCGCACCCTGTTATCAGGCATCAACACCACACCCTGTTATCAGGCATCTAACGTCTGTTCACTCACGATTCCGTATTTAGGTAGTCTTCAAATTTACTATCAATGTAATTGATAACATCCTGCCAGCCATAGAATGCAAATAAACAAAACAATTAGGTTGCAATTCTACATATGAATTAACTGATGAGTGTTAAAAACTATAATCAATATTTTCAAATATGTAAAATGAATTTCAAAACTTCCCAAATGAAAGGAACTAAACTATTGTCGAAACACTGCTAAATTATTTGCATATTATTTGCACTATTAAGTGTATTAATAACACACTTTGTCGTATGAAAAAATTATATTGTTTTAAATTTCAAAGAAGAGAGATTACTTTAAATAATATGAAAACTTCATGATAAACTTAGTAGTTTTAAGAGTTGACAAAAAAATACCTCAAAAACAATGTGAATTCAAACAAAAATAAATGTATTATTTATAAAATAGGTAGTTACTTCAGACTAAAATTTCATAGTGGTTTTTTCCACTTAGGACTTATGGAAATACTGACAGTCTAAATATCAGGTTTAAATTAGGATTGATATAGAATTTATACAAATGGATAAAATTAAAGCAGTTTTAATTTCTTACAATAATTAGAATTCTTCTATCTAGCTACATTATTTTAGAGTATGTCTTAAAATCAATTTTATGACAGGTATTATCTCCATTTTATAGAAAAGTAAATGGGTTCAAAGAAGTTAAACAGCTTTATCAAATAGGTGGCAAAGTTTGTAGACAAACCCATGTAATCTGTTAAACTCACCCACTTTACCCAACCTTACATATTCAACAGATGCTAGAATTGAACTGGCTTTATTCAAGTACTTCTTGGTGAGACAATGAAATGACACTAGAAAATAGGCTACAAAGAATAAGTATCTTAGCCTCAGTTTCTTTTTTTTTTTTTTCTTTGTGCATTCGTTTATTTATACATTCAACACATGCATTCATTTCACATGAAGAGACTGTCACATTCCAGGCACTGGGAAAGCTATTGAGGATACCAGGGTGTACATGATAGATACACTTCCTGCCATGATGGAGTTTAGCAGGGAGGGCTGACCAGTTCTTAGAGGGTGGTGGGTATAATTTGCAATGGAAAATCACAGGGTGATATGGTGGGTATTCTCAACAGGGGCTGGGAATGAGATGGGGCATCTAGACAGACTGTGGGGCAGGGAACATCTTCTTAAGCAAGTGGAGTGTAACCCAAGACCTAAGGATGAGTAGTACTGGGCCGGGGGAAGAGGTGGAACAGAGAATTCCAGGCTATGCAGATGTGGTCCACTGGCACTCAATATCTACTCCAGCCTCTTTCTACTGTGTTAGTCTGGAAAGCTAAAAGCCGCATTTTCCGGGTTTCTTTGTTATGTGCATTCTGAATGTGAATTAGTTCCATCAGTCAGTGTATTCCTTCAGGATTTGGAACATGGGGGTGCTGCAGTGGTCTCACCTCCCTGCTTCTGTGGCTTCTGCTGGTTGGTAAGGTCCTCATGGATGGAGGTCTGGCCGCCACAAGGCACTTCTTGATTTTGGTGGCTTCCTGGTTATTTCAGTTTCTAGGTTGTGGCTCTTTGCTGATTTTGGTGGGTTTTTTATCCTGGCAGAGAGCTGCTACGGAGGCAGCTTCCCAATTTGGCTGCCAGCTCCCTGACGGCAGAAGAGACAGAAGCCCCCGAGGTGGCCAGAGCTGCCTGCAGCTCTTGGGGTTGCCTTAGAGTCTCGTTTTCCTGGCTTGCCATTGCTTCTGGAACCATGTAATATCCTTCCTTCTTTTGTGCTCTATAGATTTCTGTGTTCCAGGTGGTTTCCTCTGCTATCACACTTAGGCAATAAGTACCATATGGTGTAGAGATGCTAGAGATTTAAGAAACAGGAAACTACCCTGGAGATAGTCTATTCAGATGAGAAGCAGGTGGATGGATGGATGGATGGTTATTAGATGACTTGTTCATATCTTCAGGTCCTTATGTAAAGAGCCCAGGACTCCCAGCCAGATCTTCTGATCGCTCTTTCCATTGTATCTTTTGGATTGAAAATCCAGTTCTCCAACTTCCCAACTTTCCCAAATGCCATTCATCCTGGAAAATTTCTCAGAGGGTAATTATGTGCTTGAGGACTCTGAGCTGTTCAGATGTGAGGACATGTGTCCCAAGGTGCACAGAGCAGTAATTTGCCTTGTGGGTTTCCCAGTGCCTGGTGCTCTGCAGAGCCAGCTAATTAAAGGCCATATCACAATTATGGAAAATCACAAGGCAGCAGTGTAATCAGATTTTCATATGGAACTCTATTTCGTTCCCCTCATTTTTGCCCAAGATGTCTGGAAGCAGAATTGAGTTTAATGGCCATTAATTTAGGGTTTGTTTTTATATTTAATTTCATCTCCCCTGAAATCCTGATGCCTGAACCCTAAATGCCCAAGCAACGCTTAGATGTCTACTCAGCATTTCTTTTTCTTTTTTTTTTTTTTTAATTATACTTTAAGTTCTAGGGTACATGTGCATAACGTGCAGGTTACATATGTATACATGTGCCATGTTGGTGTGCTGCACCCATCAACTCGTCAGCACCCATCAATTCATCATTTATATCAGGTATAACTCCCCAATGCAATCCCTCCCCCCTCCCCCCTCCCCATGATAGGCCCCAGTGTGTGATGTTCCCCTTCCCGAGTCCAAGTGAGCTCATTGTTCAGTTCCCACCTATGAGTGAGAACATGCGGTGTTTGGTTTTCTCTTCTTGTGATAATTTGCTAAGAATGATGGTTTCCAGCTGCATCCATGTC
>NW_022329242.1:0-570 GCF_002776525.5 Piliocolobus tephrosceles | reverse complement strand
TCCCTCCCCCCTCCCCCCTCCCCATGATAGGCCCCAGTGTGTGATGTTCCCCTTCCCGAGTCCAAGTGATCTCATTGTTCAGTTCCCACCTATGAGTGAGAACATGCGGTGTTTGGTTTTCTCTTCTTGTGATAGTTTGCTAAGAATGATGGTTTCCAGCTGCATCCATGTCCCTACAAAGGATGCAAACTCATCCTTTTTTATGGCTGCATAATATTCCATGGTGTATATGTGCCACATTTTCTTAATCCAGTCTGTCACTGATGGACATTTGGGTTGATTCCAAGTCTTTGCTATTGTGAATAGTGCCGCAATAAACATACGTGTGCATGTGTCTTTGTAGTAGCATAATTTATAATCCTTTGGGTATATACCCAGTAGTGGGATGGCTGGGTCATATGGTACATCTAGTTCTAGGTCCTTGAGGAATCGCCATACTGTTTTCCATAATGGTTGAACTAGTTTACAATCCCACCAACAGTGTAAAAGTGTTCCTATTTCTCCACATCCTCTCCAACACCTATTGTTTCCTGATTTTTTAATGATTGCCATTCTAACTGGTGTGAGATG
>NW_022329241.1:30167-30737 GCF_002776525.5 Piliocolobus tephrosceles | reverse complement strand
CATCTCACACCAGTTAGAATGGCAATCATTAAAAAATCAGGAAACAATAGGTGTTGGAGAGGATGTGGAGAAATAGGAACACTTTTACACTGTTGGTGGGATTGTAAACTAGTTCAACCATTATGGAAAACAGTATGGCGATTCCTCAAGGACCTAGAACTAGATGTACCATATGACCCAGCCATCCCACTACTGGGTATATACCCAAAGGATTATAAATTATGCTACTACAAAGACACATGCACACGTATGTTTATTGCGGCACTATTCACAATAGCAAAGACTTGGAATCAACCCAAATGTCCATCAGTGACAGACTGGATTAAGAAAATGTGGCACATATACACCATGGAATATTATGCAGCCATAAAAAAGGATGAGTTTGCATCCTTTGTAGGGACATGGATGCAGCTGGAAACCATCATTCTTAGCAAACTATCACAAGAAGAGAAAACCAAACACCGCATGTTCTCACTCATAGGTGGGAACTGAACAATGAGATCACTTGGACTCGGGAAGGGGAACATCACACACTGGGGCCTATCATGGGGAGGGGGGAGGGGGGAGGGA
>NW_022329241.1:0-30067 GCF_002776525.5 Piliocolobus tephrosceles | reverse complement strand
GACATGGATGCAGCTGGAAACCATCATTCTTAGCAAATTATCACAAGAAGAGAAAACCAAACACCGCATGTTCTCACTCATAGGTGGGAACTGAACAATGAGCTCACTTGGACTCGGGAAGGGGAACATCACACACTGGGGCCTATCATGGGGAGGGGGGAGGGGGGAGGGATTGCATTGGGGAGTTATACCTGATATAAATGATGAATTGATGGGTGCTGACGAGTTGATGGGTGCAGCACACCAACATGGCACATGTATACATATGTAACCTGCACGTTATGCACATGTACCCTAGAACTTAAAGTATAATTAAAAAAAAAAAAAAAGAAAAAGAAATGCTGAGTAGACATCTAAGCGTTGCTTGGGCATTTAGGGTTCAGGCATCAGGATTTCAGGGGAGATGAAATTAAATATAAAAACAAACCCTAAATTAATGGCCATTAAACTCAATTCTGCTTCCAGACATCTTGGGCAAAAATGAGGGGAACGAAATAGAGTTCCATATGAAAATCTGATTACACTGCTGCCTTGTGATTTTCCATAATTGTGATATGGCCTTTAATTAGCTGGCTCTGCAGAGCACCAGGCACTGGGAAACCCACAAGGCAAATTACTGCTCTGTGCACCTTGGGACACATGTCCTCACATCTGAACAGCTCAGAGTCCTCAAGCACATAATTACCCTCTGAGAAATTTTCCAGGATGAATGGCATTTGGGAAAGTTGGGAAGTTGGAGAACTGGATTTTCAATCCAAAAGATACAATGGAAAGAGCGATCAGAAGATCTGGCTGGGAGTCCTGGGCTCTTTACATAAGGACCTGAAGATATGAACAAGTCATCTAATAACCATCCATCCATCCATCCACCTGCTTCTCATCTGAATAGACTATCTCCAGGGTAGTTTCCTGTTTCTTAAATCTCTAGCATCTCTACACCATATGGTACTTATTGCCTAAGTGTGATAGCAGAGGAAACCACCTGGAACACAGAAATCTATAGAGCACAAAAGAAGGAAGGATATTACATGGTTCCAGAAGCAATGGCAAGCCAGGAAAACGAGACTCTAAGGCAACCCCAAGAGCTGCAGGCAGCTCTGGCCACCTCGGGGGCTTCTGTCTCTTCTGCCGTCAGGGAGCTGGCAGCCAAATTGGGAAGCTGCCTCCGTAGCAGCTCTCTGCCAGGATAAAAAACCCACCAAAATCAGCAAAGAGCCACAACCTAGAAACTGAAATAACCAGGAAGCCACCAAAATCAAGAAGTGCCTTGTGGCGGCCAGACCTCCATCCATGAGGACCTTACCAACCAGCAGAAGCCACAGAAGCAGGGAGGTGAGACCACTGCAGCACCCCCATGTTCCAAATCCTGAAGGAATACACTGACTGATGGAACTAATTCACATTCAGAATGCACATAACAAAGAAACCCGGAAAATGCGGCTTTTAGCTTTCCAGACTAACACAGTAGAAAGAGGCTGGAGTAGATATTGAGTGCCAGTGGACCACATCTGCATAGCCTGGAATTCTCTGTTCCACCTCTTCCCCCGGCCCAGTACTACTCATCCTTAGGTCTTGGGTTACACTCCACTTGCTTAAGAAGATGTTCCCTGCCCCACAGTCTGTCTAGATGCCCCATCTCATTCCCAGCCCCTGTTGAGAATACCCACCATATCACCCTGTGATTTTCCATTGCAAATTATACCCACCACCCTCTAAGAACTGGTCAGCCCTCCCTGCTAAACTCCATCATGGCAGGAAGTGTATCTATCATGTACACCCTGGTATCCTCAATAGCTTTCCCAGTGCCTGGAATGTGACAGTCTCTTCATGTGAAATGAATGCATGTGTTGAATGTATAAATAAACGAATGCACAAAGAAAAAAAAAAAAAAGAAACTGAGGCTAAGATACTTATTCTTTGTAGCCTATTTTCTAGTGTCATTTCATTGTCTCACCAAGAAGTACTTGAATAAAGCCAGTTCAATTCTAGCATCTGTTGAATATGTAAGGTTGGGTAAAGTGGGTGAGTTTAACAGATTACATGGGTTTGTCTACAAACTTTGCCACCTATTTGATAAAGCTGTTTAACTTCTTTGAACCCATTTACTTTTCTATAAAATGGAGATAATACCTGTCATAAAATTGATTTTAAGACATACTCTAAAATAATGTAGCTAGATAGAAGAATTCTAATTATTGTAAGAAATTAAAACTGCTTTAATTTTATCCATTTGTATAAATTCTATATCAATCCTAATTTAAACCTGATATTTAGACTGTCAGTATTTCCATAAGTCCTAAGTGGAAAAAACCACTATGAAATTTTAGTCTGAAGTAACTACCTATTTTATAAATAATACATTTATTTTTGTTTGAATTCACATTGTTTTTGAGGTATTTTTTTGTCAACTCTTAAAACTACTAAGTTTATCATGAAGTTTTCATATTATTTAAAGTAATCTCTCTTCTTTGAAATTTAAAACAATATAATTTTTTCATACGACAAAGTGTGTTATTAATACACTTAATAGTGCAAATAATATGCAAATAATTTAGCAGTGTTTCGACAATAGTTTAGTTCCTTTCATTTGGGAAGTTTTGAAATTCATTTTACATATTTGAAAATATTGATTATAGTTTTTAACACTCATCAGTTAATTCATATGTAGAATTGCAACCTAATTGTTTTGTTTATTTGCATTCTATGGCTGGCAGGATGTTATCAATTACATTGATAGTAAATTTGAAGACTACCTAAATACGGAATCGTGAGTGAACAGACGTTAGATGCCTGATAACAGGGTGTGGTGTTGATGCCTGATAACAGGGTGCGGTGTTGTTTGTTCTTCATTGCTCCTTCAGAACGTGGGTCATCAGTACCTGGATACTTCTGACTCCTTTTTGTTGTTGTTTACTGTTAACTTTATGTGCATTTTTTAGTAATCTTTTAAGTTTGTGAACTACATACAATTATACCCATAATTAAGTACTAAGTTTCATGTGGAAATACATTTTTGAAAAGACTTTTTAAGTCCTGTATAAGCTAAGAGTGATTTTATTCCTTAGTTCTTCATTCATAAGGATTTTCTCTGCTTCGTGGAAATAAACAGTGTTGCCACCATGGTTTGAGGTCTCATTGTGGTAAATTTAGCCTTCATGTTGAGTACTCTGCTACTAAATGAACTACGAGATAAAGAGAAGCAGCCATACCAGTTATACATATTCAAAATAAACCCAAAGATGCTATTTATTATGTCTCGTAAGAGATGGTTATCAAAAGCAATTGCATGCCAATGTTTTCTTGTGCCATTTCTTTCTACAATAAATCTATTTGGCTTCTGTTTCACTGTAGCTGTCATAGACGTGTCATTTAGGTATCATATTATCAGTACTAATCTTTTGTTTATTAGGACATAAGACCTAAGAAAATAGACATTAATCTGATGTGATTGTTCTGTTTGTTAGAACAGTTAGTCTGTACTCCGTTTTTTTGTTCTTTATACTTCCCTTTTCATTTTGAGTACATATATGTGTTATTGACAACAGCAGATTTTTCCAAATATTCTTCCTTAGTCTTTTCCTTTGGGTAAGTAACTCATAATTCAGCCACCTGATAATTGTAACTTCACCATCTCTCCACCAAAAGAACTGTAGTAGCATCAGGCTAAATAGCATTAAGTTATCTAACAGTCACATTACAGTAATGTAAACCAATTCCTTCAAGTATACAAGTCTCTTCCTATCTTTGGCTTCTCACTCCTTTTTTTTAAATAGATGTGTCAATGCCCATTCACAGTAAATGGATAAGGGAGCCTTAAGAAATGATAAAGTTTATCTTCTAGAAATGATAGAGGATTTTCTATTGCTTAACAACAAGATTTAAAAACTAAATTTGTTGATGAAAAGACCAGCCATTATAAAACTAAATGGACAGAGGAAAAAAATTCAACCAGAATGTAATATACATGTGAACTAAATGTTTTCTGTTGCTGATGTTTTGTAGCTTCTGAAATTTAATGAGGCTTTACAAGGTTTACCTTTTTTCCTGAAGTTTAATTTCTAAAAGGACTTAAACGTTTTTGACCCTTTGGTTGTATTTAAGAAGCTGACTTCTCTAATTTACTTTTCCTGTTTATTTTTATATGCCTTTCTCTTTAAAAGTTGGGATATTATATATTCAGCAAGTATTGTTTTGTGTTTAAATATAAAATTTTGTTGCTTGGATTTTAATACTTCATATTAAATGCCTTTAAGATTTATTAAAATTTTAGATGAACTGAACTCTACTTTTTCGTCACTGGATTAATAAGCAGGCTTGTATCTGACATAATAGCTTAATAAGGCAGTGGCAACTTAAATTTGTCATGATTATCAATTGAAAAACCATAACAATTTAGAAATCTGAAATTCAATATTTCATGTCATTTATATGTAGTGTTTTATATAATAATTCATAAAAAGAAGCGAAGTTTATTTTTTTTTCCGAATATGGATAGTTTGAGGCCAGATACAGTGGCTTACACCTGTAATCCCAGCACTTTGAGGACAAAGGCATGAGGGTCGCTTGAGGCCACAGACTAGGCAACATAGTGAGATCCTGTCTCTACAAAAAGAAAAAATTTGTTGGGGCTGGGTGTAGTGGCTCACGCCTATAATCAAAGCATTTTGGGAGGCTGAGACAGGTGGATCATCTGAGGTCAGGAGTTCAAGACCAGGCTGGTCAACATGGCAAAACCTCGTCTCTACCAAAAATACAAAAAGTAGCCGGGCATGGTGGTGTATGCTTGTAATGCCTGCTACTTGGGAGGCTGAGGCAGGAGAAGCACTTGAACCCAGGAGGCGGAGGTGCGGTGAGCCAAGATTGTGCCACTGTACTCCAGACTAGGCAATAAGAGCAAAACTCAAAAAAAAAAAAAAAAAAAAAAAACTAGTTGGGCACGGGGGTGCAGTCCTGTAGTCCTAGCTTCTCAGGAGTCAAAGTGGAAGAATTGGAGGCTGTGGTGAGCTATGACAATACCACAGCACTCCAGCCTGGGTGACACAGCAAGACCCTGTCAAAAAAATAAATAGAAATGCATAGGTTCTTTTAGTTAACACTAGTGAGGCAAGAACAGATAATAAAAACAGTGCTATTCCATCCACACACTCTTTTACATTGTGCTCCCTGTTCTCTGAATGCCAGTGTCAAATTTCAAGGGATTTAATAGAAGGAGAATTAGAATAGGAGGCAACTATCTGAATTCTCCATGTCTGCTTTCTCCCCCTCATTGTCTCTGTCTTTCTGCCTGTCAGCCTCACCACCACAGTGAAGCTATATAGTCATCTTTGTAGTAAAGAGGACTGGACTATCTTATTAGTGTTAGGGTTCTAATCTCCCCAATTTTAATATATGTTTCCCTTTCTTCATTTTAAGATGTCAGTCAATTCAATTATTACTATTCATCAATAAAAATAACAGACTGAGAGCTTTCGTTTTTCCCATGTTTTTATAAAAGTTAAGGAATACCACTTTAGAATGGTAGTCCTTTGCAAAATATTTCTAGTGTCTTCATTTAGTTTTGTGAAACATTAAATTTTAGTCCACAGTATATTCTAGATTTGAGGACTTTGGTTCTCATTTGGAATTACTAAAGGACAAAGAAAATCACAGCAGCTTCCTTTTCTTGTCAGCAAATATTTGGGCACCTTCTCGAGTGTTAGATACTGTGCCACATGCTGAGAATACAGATGAATGAGATAAGGCCCTCACCATAAAGAGTATTTCAGTGAGAAGATGGGAGAAACAAATACAGATTCTCCTCAACTTGGGACAGGGTTACATTAACCCATCGTAAGTTGAAGATACGTTTGATACTCCTTGCCTGCTAAACATTATAGCGTTGCCTACAGTTGGGCAAAATCATCTAACATTAAGCCTGTTTTGTAATAATGTGTTGGACATCTCATATAATTTATTGAATACTATATGCTAAATGAAAAACAGAATAGTTGTGTGGTTTCTAGTCAATGTGTGTTGCTTGCACACTATGAAAAATTTCAAAAAATTTTAAGTGGAACTATAGTTAGTGAAGAAGCATCAGTATGTAGGCAGTTACCGTACAGCACGTTAAGTGTTGTGACCACATAGAACTATGCCTAGTCTTAGATTAGAGAAGGATTCCCAGTGGAAATTGGATCGTAAGCCAGTGTCCTGTAGGATGAATAGGAATTAGCCAGGCCAAGGAGAAGGAGGATGATAATGGAGGGTGTTCTAGCCTCGGTAGTAACCTGTGGCCAAATGTCAAATTGTGGTGCTTTCAAGGAATTGTAAAAATTTCAAAAAGGCTGGCACACTGGAAGTAGGAGGCAAAAGAAAAGCCAAGAATGCTAAGAGATGAGGTCAGCTGGAGAATCTATGTCTTCACAAGCCTCGTAGTCCATACTAATTAAGGCATCTGGCTTTTAATAGCAATTTTGGTCAGGGCATAGCTCAATAAGATTTGGATTTAGAAAGACCTCTCTGACTTTAGTATGGATGGTTTGTGTTATTGTTATTCATTCCAAAAGTCTTGGTGGCCTAGACTAAAGTAATGCAAATGGAGATATATATACATACATACATACCTCCATAGACATACTATATATATGGGAAGAAGATTAGAGGACGGGAGACATCCTAGGTTTCACACTTGAGTGCTTGAGTAGACTGTAGTGCCATTCACTGAGATAGGAAGCATAGAAGAGGGAAAATGGGTTTCAGATGAGATTTTGATTTTAAGGAGCCCATGGAACGCCCGGTAGCATGTCCATTGGGTAAACACAAATCTGGAACGCAACAGTGAGATATGGGTTGTGTATGAAGATTTTATAGTCAGTTGACCAATTGAAGATATTTGAAATCTACTTGGGGATGTGAAGAATCTTATTCTCCCAAACTGATAATTTCAGTTACATTAAATACTGTGTATTTCAGACTTAAACCATAGGATATTGAGATTATGAAACCTTTGCATGAAAAGGCTTTGCATTATTGCCAAAGCAGACACACTCACACCAGAGGAATGCCAACAATTTACAAAACAGGTGAGCAGGATGTAGTAACTCAGGTTTCTTATACCATTCTCATAATTTGCAGCTTTTACTATTTTTATTATAGTGGGTTGCAATCCATTCCTCTTACCGCTTTGCTACAGTCATTTATACTGTATTAAAAATAACTCTTGAATTTTCTGCCTTAGTTTTCCCCCTCAGAACTCTTATCTATGATCATAGTATCCTTATCCTTTGTCAGTTTTTAAATATGGCTGTTTTAAGTGTTTTTTTTTTTTGAGAGGCAGTCTCACTCTGTTGCCCAGGTTGGAGTGCAGTGGGGCAATCTCTGCTCACTGCAAGCTCTGCCTCCCAGGTTTAAACCATTGTACTGCCTCAAACCTCCCGAGTAGCTGGGACTACAGGCACCCACCACAGCCTGGCTAAATTTTTGTACTTTTAGTAGAGATGAGGTTTCACCGTGTTAGCCAGGATGGTCTCGATCTCCTGACCACCTACCTCAGCTTCCTAAAATGCTGGGATTACAGGCGTGAGCCACCGTGCCCGGCCTTAAGTGTTCTTTAATACCCCCACACAGACAATTTCTCCACATACTTTTTAGAATTATTTTCTTAGAATGAATTCCCAGGAAGAGGATTATTCTTTCAAAGGCTGTGATTGTTTTTATGGGTCTTTATCTCCCCCATCCCCATTTTGTCATGGTGCTTCCCCATTAAAACAAATTCGTTTTATAAAGCGTACATCTGCTTCACTGTGGCTTTCCCAGCATTGTTTGTTATTTTTATTTTGAAAACGTTTTTGGAATGAAGTGGTACCTAATCATGTTTCTGTGTTTTCCTTTTATTTTCCAGAAAGACTGAACATTTTAAAAGCAAAGATTTTTTTCCCCGTTTTGTAACCACCTGTCCAATCCTTTGTCCTTTTGACCAGTAGCGCTTGGTATTACTCGCATTTATTTAAATGGGTTCTTTATAGTCTGGATATTTAGTTCTCTCTCATTTTCACGATATTTTTTCTATATTCTCTTTTGCTTCGCATATCCCAATTTTGTTTTCATGCACTTTGTGTGATATTTATAGTTTAAGTTAGTGTTCAAACGCATGACCCTATGATGAAGAGTCTCGTGCTAGACTGAGCTAGCTGGAAGACCACTAAACTATTTCTCTAGACACATATCTAGTTTTCTCAATAATATTGAATTATACAGTCACGCATAATTCTAATTTAATTGTGTTTGATGGGTTATATATTACAGTTTATGAAATGTCGGTTCAATTCTGGAAACTTTTTCTATTCTAGTAGTCTTTATTTTTAGCCACTAGTATATTGTTTAAACCACAGTAACTTGTTATAATATTTAGAAAGAGATTGTAATTATCTCTATTGTCCATGTAGTCCTATTGTAACAAAATACTTTGTTTTTCACATTTTTCAATATGAATTTCAGAATACTTTGAAACCTGTTATAAAAAAACCTGTTAAAATTTCCTTTGAAGTTGTGCTAATTTCGTATAAATTTTCAGACAGTTTTAGTACATTGTTTTTACTGTATTTGGTATTTTCTGTTTTACATTTACCCATCCCATTTTTATTTTGTAATGTGCTATTTGTAAGTTTCAAATACTATCATATAATACATTTATCTTCTTTTATTATATATTTCAATTTGGATTTTTACGATAAAGGGAAAAGAGATTAATATGAAGTGACATCTTCTTTCAGATTGGTGACATTCTGGTGGTTTTACTCAGGTAATTTTAATATACAACCTCTGACTAAAACCACTGCCTTTAGAGCTAGCTACTATTATTTGTTTTTTTCTTCATCATGTATTTGTTGCCTTCTGTATTCTGTTTTATATGTGTGTATAAAGATGTGTGGTCCTGTTTCTTTTTTCAGTGACAATTTTACTTCTGTTTACTTCTATCTAATATAGTAACCATGTAACACAATTTGTTAAGGGTCCTTTTATAGCTGCTGGAAACTTTGTCATGAAAATTTCACTGAAATATAAGTATAGGCAGGGAAGCTAGTTTTAGGTATATTAGCCATTGGTTTGCTATGGGCTCAAAGGATAAGTAGTTGAAAGTTATTTGGATGTCTATGTTCTGTTTGGAACTTGGAGTGATTTTGGACATGACAATTTTACGAACTAGGACATTGCTGATGTTATTAATAAGTTGTCTTCTTCAGTTTTCTTCATTATCTTTATTAATTCTTGATTTCTAAGGTGTGTGTTTTCCCTATGTCCTTCCCTAATCTTATGCCTGTTGCTCCTCAGTTTGTGTGTATGCACATGTATATGCAAAGATTTTTCTGATGACTCTGCAGGGAGCAGTGCTGTACTTAGTTTTACTTTACTTTTGCCAGGTTCTACTAAAAATTTTAGGTGAGTTTTTCCCTGTTTATTCAACTAAATAAGATACTTGGGGATTTATATCTAAAGGAAAGATCTCAGTCATTGTAAAGAAATTACCTGAAGTCATTATTGTGCAAGTCAATCAGAGAAATCCCTTTCTGGAGTATTACATCTGTTTTGGAGCTCTTTTGGTATGATAGCTATATTACTTTAACACTTCTCAAGTCATTGGATTTGGTGTTTATAGATCAAATTTACAGTTAAAAAACAAAGACCAGCATAGTAATTTGATTTTAGATTAGAAATTTGCATCATTAAAACACAGTAAATTATCTGGAACCAAGGACACATATAGGAATCTAAGAAGCATGCAATAAACATGAGACTGTTGTACTAATCATATATGATGCTGTTTTGCTGACTACTTCTTCCATTTCAGATAATGAAAGAAATCCAAGAACATAAAATTAAAATATATGAATTTCCAGAAACAAATGATGAAGATGAAAATAAATTTGTTAAAAAGGTAAAGGCAGGTTCATCCCTGTACATACACTAAAGTAATCTGAGGCCTTAAAATTGTACTACAACCTCCACAGGAAAGATCAAAAATATCAGTGATTTAAGTAGTTGGCTTACAAAATGCGTAGGGAGATTTAATGTTGAATTCAGCTTTATGGTTAACATTGAAGGTTAGCTAGTATTTATAATAAGAAATTGTATAAACTACTGAGGTGAATAACACAATCCTTATTTCAAATTGTTTTTAATTAGCTGGCTTTCATATTTTGTAATTTTTTTTCATCTTAAAAAACAAGTGATGAGAAAGGAGATAGTTCATTCTGTTACGTTTCCTTAATTGCCAAACAAAAATGTATTTCTTTTGTCTTTAAAAAACCAACAAAAATGACAGTTAGGAGGAATAATTTCTAGCATTCTGTAGCATTGTAGGGTGGCTGTAGTTAACAGTAATTTAGTCTATATTTTCAAATAGCTAGAAGAGAGGCTTATGAATGTTTCCAATACAGAAAAATAAGTGTGAGTTGATGAATGTGCTAATTACCCTAGTTTCATCATTGCATATTTATATACAGGTATCAGAATACCATACTGTACCCCAGAAATATGTACACTTATGTTTCAATGATAAATAATAAAAACCAACCAAAAATTTGCATCAAAATAATTTTCTGTGTATTAATTTATCATGGTTTTCTAAGTACTTTGGCCCTAAAAATTATATACTGAATAATGGCATGATGTAGGCAAATACCTTGGAATAATGAAATGCTTATACTTCACCAGTGAAGAATTTCTGCAGTTGTATATAATAGCTGGGTAGATATTTCCAGGAGCCACAGAATTGTGAATGGTTATACGTGGATGAATAGAAATCCAGTCACCTGGATTTGAATTTCCAAATTTAGAGCTTAGCAAATATACTATTCTCTGCTTTACGTACTGTTATATTTGGTTTGTGATCAAATAGGCAGACCAGTCACTAGCCTCCTTTTTTTCCCCAAAGGCTAATATATTTCTTAAATTTTTCCCCCAAGTATGGCATACAACTTTGTGCAGTGATTTTTTAGTAAATAATTTGGCCAGTATATGCTTGAATATTCTTAACTTAAAAGAGAAAATGTAATTTTATTTATTGTTTACCTTGGTGATAATACCATATGGTATCAATTTACTAAATATTTGTTAAATGGCCTATAAAAACTAATGCAGAAACTCTCAAAAGTAATTTTTTTGGCTAATCTGTTGAGTATTGTAACTTTTTTTTCTTGAATTTGTGAGGACTACGGAGATGTATTTAAACTAGAATACTTTGTTTTATAGGACCTTTTACCCTTTGCTGTGATGGGTAGTAGTACTATCATTGAAGTTAATGGCAGAAAGTTCAGAGGAAGGCAGTATATTTGGGGTACATATTGTGCTGTCATTTAACTGCAGCGGTGCCATGAGCAATTGAAAAAGAATTTGGAAGCACGGCACAAAGAATTAGAGGAAAAACCTCTTCATTTTGAGGATGAGAAAGCAAACTGGGAAGCTCAACAATGTATTTTAGAACAACAGAATTCTTCGAGGTAAAAAATAGCAAATTACTAAGAAATGTGTGTATTAATGTTTTAAAGAATTGTTTTCCTACTTATTTAAAAAGCATTAGAATAACACTTAAAAAGTCATCACCTATTATCATGCATTCCAAACACAATGGTTTTCATGGATAAATGTTTTATATCGATGGTTACACTCTGTGTCCATTAGCAGTATTTTTTCAGTACACTTTCCATGACTTAATCTTCATAATTATGATTTAGCAAATTCATAACATTCTCTTCAGTTAACTCACCATAATTGAATTTCTTAGCTACTTCCCCCAATTGTTGGACATAAGCATTGTTTTCAGTTTTGGCATACAAAGGGAACTTTTTTACATATTTTGGGGCACATTTTAATTGTGTTGAATTGTGTTTTTATGGTAAAATTCTTAAGACAAAATGTTAGATATTTAATTTCCAATACAGCTAATGTGTTACTTTCTCTGAATGTATACAAAATTCAATCATATTTGTACCTTGGTTTTCTTTTCCTTCATTTAAAACTGAAAAGTGGTGTTCCTATAAGGATTCTATAATTTATCCTCACTACTAAACATTTTCAGATTTGACATTTGTTCTACTACACTAGCCTACTGTTAACATTTTCCCTAAAGAAGAGGAAAGTAGATTTGTAAAACAGTTGCACTTTAGAATGCAAATCACAGTGGGGGAAAAGAACACCCTGTTTGATGCCAGTTGATATTTTTCAGTTTGTGCTGTTTTATTTGGGAAGAATTGTTCTTGTGTAATAAACTTTGGTTTTGCCATAATTTTTACTGCTTACCCTGGAATTTTCTCAAATATTTGATTGTCTAAGAAAATACTATTATAGATAAACATTGTCTTAGTTTTTTGCTTCTAAATCTTGTAAATTTTTTTCGATGAAAAAGCAGTATCTGAAAATCCCAACATTGTTGTAATTGGGTTAGCTGTTGTTATCATGTTGTCTTCATGTTTATAAAATGGTTACTCATCTTGATTATTTTCCTTTCATCGTTTACAATCTTGGAAAAGAACAAGAAGAAAGGGAAGATCTTTTAAACTTCCTATTGACCTCCAGTTAGGTATTAGTTGCCAATATACCAGCTTGGACGGCAGTGTTTGTTGGATCCGTTTGACCAGTTTGCACCAGTTTTATCCATAATAATGGATTTAACAGCATGACAAAAATCATTTTTGTTGTTGTTGTTCTTGATGGAGATTAAGATGCCTTGAATTGTCTAAGGTGTTGTGTACTCAGAAAAATAACAGCTCTAAGTACCTTACCTACATTTTTCTTTTTCTTTTTTTAATTAAACAGGTATATTCAGTTTAATGCAAGAGAACATTTTACTGTGTTACAATCATGTCCTGGTGGTTTGATAGTTTACAGGAGATTCCAAAATAAAAAGAACCTGGACGGCTTTCATTAAGGATAATCTGCCATAATATGATGCAAAGTGTGTTTCTCTATGATGATTATAACAGAATGCAGCACATGCAATCATATAATTTGTTCAAACACAGTTGACCCTATTTTTTGACATTTCCATTGTTTAAAAATACACATGAAAAAAAAAAATCCATATGCTTACAGTGCACCTAGGGTTTTTTTTTTTTTTATAACAACCCCTTTTTCTTTGTTTGTTTTGGATTGTTAAAGTATATATTATTCTCATTTAGTGTCCTCTTTAGCCAGAATCTCATTACTGCTTCATTTTTGTAACAACATTTAATTTAGATATTTTCCATATATTGACCCTGCTAAAATAGAATATAGCATCTTTCATATGGTAGGGAACAAGAGGGAAAGTTTCCTTTGGCTCCCTTTTTACACTTTATGGTAAGTAGCAGGGGGAAAATGCATTTATAGATCATTTCTAGGCAAAACTGTGAAGTTAATAACAAGCCTGTTTCTACCTATATGTTGTCTCTTTATTTTACTAGAAATGGGAATCATGGGTTCTTGAGAAAAAAGTCACCATTCTGCATTTAGCTGTATTCATATATTGCATTTCTCTATTTTTTGTTGCTAGTGTAAAAAACTCACATACTATAACACGTTGTGATGTAATACAGTGTGAGGTCTTAAATAGTCTACACTTGATGTGCAGGAGTAGAGTATCTTTCGGAAGAAACTTTTCAACTTGAATTTACCTCCTTTGTGATGACATCTCTTTTGTGCTTGTCTCATTTAGAATGCATTTGTGCTGATTTTCTAATTTAAGAGATACCATATCTCTCTATTCATTTCTAGCTCTAATTTGTATGCCTATTTTTCTGAGAAAAATTTTTTTTTACAGACAAGGTCTTGCTTCGTTGCCTAGGCTGGAGCGCGGTGGCACAAACATGACTCACTGCGGCCTCAACCCTCTGGGCTTTAGCAGTCCTCCTGCTGCAGTCCCCTGAGTAGCTGGGACTGCAGTGGGGCACCACCAAGCCTGGCTGATTTTTGTATTTTTTGTAGTTATGGGGATTCATTATGTTGCCCAGGCTGATCTCGAACTCTTAAGCTCAGGTGATCCACCTACCTCAGCCTCACAAAGTTTTGGGATTACAGGCATGAGCCATCATGCCCAGCCCCTGAGAACAATTTCTAACTCATTCAGATTAAGTATACTCTCAAGTCCCTGGAAACTAAAATTTTTTTAACTGGAAAGAGGGTGGTGTAATTTCTCAAGGTCAAATGATGGAGATTTTAACATAATGCATAATTTAAGTGTAACTATTGTAGCCCAGTTTATTATCTTGAAATGTTTTACCCTATTTACTTTTTAAAATTAATGACCTAAACAGAGGAATAATTATAAGACAATAGCAGAGATTATTGTTTGTGTGTTTTTTTTTTTCAGTGTTTGTGTTGAGAGATTAGGTTAACCCCTCTAGCCAAAAATATTTGGTTTTCGGGAGGCTAAAAACAGTTTACTGAATGTGGAGAACGCAAAAGTAAAAAATGTATATAGACTGCCCGCCTAACTCGTTAAGTACTACTTCTGGGAAATATTATTTCAAGATTCTATGTATTATAATAATAAATTTGTAAGACACATTCTTTATTCTACCATCCTAATGAAAACTTTCAGAAGTTTTTTTTCACACCGAGGATTTCTCCTGAATCTGATTTAGGATCTAAGTAACTTTACTAAGTCTTTTGTTTGTTGACTCCAGTCTTAAGTGTATTAGAAACTCTTTTGGCTATCTGACCTGTTTATTTCTGAGAGAATCATTAACAATACATGTAAATTTCAGGTAGGCCCAAGGACAGGCCAGCCTGTAGAAAGCAAAATGGCAATGTCTGTTCTCCACTGTCAGAGGCATTATGTATTAGAAATATCCTGTTAGACATGTCTTTCTGCTAATTAATTAAGTGGGGCTGAACAAGTAAACGCAAATAACTGTGAACCACTCGGGCACCTTTTGGGTAGTTTAGTTGCCCCATAGTGGAATGGGATATCATTGCTTATCAGTTTCACAAGCAAGTTGTGAAGTTGCTAATAAAGGGGACACAGCTTATTTCTGTGTAGCCCAGGCTGAAATCTTGAAAGCTGAGGAGATACAGACCAATGTCTCAGACTCAGCTGGGTGTAATATTACCAACTGCACATTCTGACCCACTGCATCTTGATATGCTTTATCCTTTTGAAGAAACTAATCTAGGAGTAGGAAGAATATGACGGTAGGTGAGGGGATAAAAGAAAAGATGACTTAGCCACAAATTCATCAGGAGCAAAATGTTGACTCAGAAAGTTGTCTAGATCACCGTCTCCAAAGCTGATGCAGTGTCCCTGTGAAAATATATTTGAACGTGTCCATAATTGTATGTAATGAAAATATCTGTCAACAAATGTACTGGTACACTAATGTGAACATTATGAAATGAAATTTGAAAGAGCGAAATAAAAAGCTCAGCACTCATTTCCTAAGTCCCAGTGAATTATTGCTCTCCACCATGGAGGCCATCAATCTAGGTAGTATGTGGATACTTAACAGTTACCGTTGAATCACCAAGGAAGGTCCTGGTGAAGACTGCTGTGGTGTCCTACATGATCTGAAAGTAAAGTTTGGCACACCAATAAATTGGAGTCCTTTATAATAAAAAGCTTGCAAATGTAAGTCCTTGTACTTCATTCTGCTGCAGAGGACACTATCCAGAAAGACACACACAATGGAAGAAAATATTTGCAAGTCATATATTTGATAAGGGACTTACATTCTAGAATATATAGAATTCTTACAACTCAAGAATAAGACAACCCAATTAAAAAGTGGGCAAAGAATCTCAATAGACATTTGTTGAAATATACAGACACGTGAAAACACGTTCAACTCAATCATCAAAGAAATGCAAATCAGAACCACAATGAAATACTATTTTACATCCACTGTACTAGTCCATCTTCATGCTGCTGATAAAGACATATCCAAGACTGGACAATTTACAAAACAAAGAGATTTAATGACTTACAGTTCCACCTGGCTGGGGAGGCCTCACAATCATGGTAGAAGGCAAGGAGGAGCAGGTCACCTCTTAGGTGGATGGCGGCAGGCAAAGAGATTGGGCAGGGAAACCACCCCTTATAATACCATCAGATTGTGTGAGTCTTATTAAGTATCACAAGAACAGCACGGGAAAGACCTGCCTCCGTGATTCAATTACCTCCCACTAGGTTCCTCTCACAAAACATGGGAATTCAAGATGAGATGTGGGTAGGGATGCAGCAAACCATATCATCCACTATGATGGCTTTCATCAAAAAAGCAAATAAGTGTTACTGAGAATGTGGAGGAAGCAAAAGTTTCACACGCTGCTGGTGGGAATGTAGCATGGTGGATCTACTTTGGAAAACAGTTTGGGAGTTCCTTCAAAAGAGAAAACACAGGGTTGTCATTTGACCCAGGAATTCCACTTGTTAAACTGAAGGCCAGGGGGCAGTGTCTGATGCCTCTAATCCCAGCAATTTGGGAGGCTAAGGCAGGAGGATGGCTTGAGCTCAGGAGTTCGAGACCAGTTTCGGTGACATGGCGGAATCCTGTCTCCACAAAAATACAAAAATTAACAGGGCACAGTGGCATGCATCTGTGGTCCCAGGTACTCGGGAGGCTGAAGTGAGAGGATTGCTTGAGCCTGGGAGGTCGAGGTTACAGTGAGCTGAGATCGTACCACTGCACTCCAATTTGGGTGACTGAGTGAAAACCTAGCTATCTAAATAAATAAATCCAAATAAACTGAGGCACATCAAAATTTTAATGAGTTTATTCAAGCATTCAGTGACTCATTAATTCAGCAGTAACAGACCACAAGCAGTTCAGTGCAGGTGGGCAAGAGGAAACTTTTATAAAGTGTTTGTGGACACAAGAAAAAGAGGATATTTGACTGGTTATGGTGGAAAGTTTTCAGGTTAGTTGCTGGCTTCTGACTGGTTAAGCTTTCATTTCATTTACTGTTTACATTAGGTTTTGGTTTCCTTACATAGGAACCCAATGTTCCAGAGCTGTCTCAGCCTAATAGCCTCCTGATTAACAATTTTAACACAATCCTAGGTGTCTATCCAAGAGAACTGAAACCATGTGTTTACACATAAACTTGTCTGTGAATGTTTGTATCTGCATCATTCTTAATAGCCTAAAGGTGGAAAGAACCTAGTGTCCATCAACTGATGGCTAAACAAAACATAGTATGTCAATACAATGTCATCTTATTTGTCATAAAAACAATGAAGCGCTGATATATGCCACAACATGGATGAAAGTTAAAAACATTATGCTAAGTGAAAGAAGCCAGTCAAAAAAGACCACATATTCTATGATTCCATTTATAGGAAATGTCCAGTATGGACAAATCTGTGAAGACGGATAGATTAGGGGTTGCCTAGGACTGGGAGGTGGGGTGAGGAGATTGGGGAGTGATAGCTAAAGAAGGTATACAAAGTTTCTTTGGGGGATTATAAAAATGTACTCAAATTGATTGTGGCTATTGTCACACAATTCTGTAACTATACTAAAAACCATTGAACTGCACACTTAAAGCTGATGAATTGTAAAGTATGTTATATCTCAATAAAACTGTTACAGAAAATTTAGGTGCTAATTACTTTGGAAAAGAGTCATTCCTTTAAAATAATGCACAACACTATTTCCTTAACTATCAAACTTAAAAATTGCATTTAAAACTATGGTTCAATTCCAAGGATGTGTAAGATCTCTACGAGGAAAACTAAAAAGCACTGCTGAAAGAAATCATAGATGACATAAACAAAGGAAAACACATTCCATGCTCATGATGGGAAGAATCAACATTGTGAAAATGACCATACTGCCCAAAGCAGTCTCCAGATTCAATGGAATTCCATCAAAATACAATCATCATTCTTTATACAACTAGAAAAGTCCTAAAATGCATATGGAACAACAACAGAAAAAGCCCACATAGACAAAGCAATACTACACAGAAAGAACAAATCTGGAGGCACCACACTACACTACTTCAAATTGTACTAGAAGACTGTAGTTACCAAACAGCATGGTATTGGTAGGGAATGATGCAAATTGCTTCAAATTGGACAGTGGACTCTCCAGCTGCTTTTTGTTTCTGTAACACCAACAATGTTAATTTTATTAATATCTTGTCTGAATCTGAAAGTAATATATGCATTTTATTACAAGTTAAAGAAAATTCTAATATTTTGCTGTGGTGTGTGTTTACATATATTTAAAACATACTTCAAAATATTAGGAATGTTGTGGAATGCTGTCAAACCAGGGTTGGATATTACTGAATAAAGAAAACTAGCAGAAACTTAGTGAATGCTTTTCCACTTGCAAAGTTTATGGTTATAAAGCTAAGAGTCCTACTTGCTACAGCATGAGAATAACTAAAAAGACTCATCCAAATCATTGTTCCATCAAGAAATGAAATCCAGGCAGTCTTTATATTGCAAAGGGACCAAAAAATATTGAAGTCAAAATTGACTGAACTAGTAATCATTTTACTATAAGTTCAAAGCAAAAGTGAATTCCTCACAAGAACATAAGTTTATCTCCAGGTCATGTAAGAACTGTCAGTTGATTCATACGCCAGTATGAATATACATGCCAATATACTAGAAATATACACCTAATTAAACTGGAGGTTATAGGAAGTCATTAAGACTGGTGGCTTTGGTAAACCATCTGAATTGATTTTACAGACTCGTGTCAGAAGTGTTCTATGACAGTTGGCGCTGAGGCTGGGTTCCAGCTTCATCCCTGCTGGACTCACTGGATTATTTTTTACTTGAAAAATACTGTCTGCCTATTACAGACTTTATTTCCCTGGAAACAAAAAGGAATATGCACAAATCACTGTATTTTGAATTTGAATATTATATTTAAGAAATGTATTTAAGGTGGGGCACGGTGGCTAACGCCTGTAATCCCAGCACTTTGGTAGGCCGAGGCGAGTGGATCATCTGAGGTCAGCAGTTCAAGAGCAGCTTGACCAACATGGAGAAAAACCGTCTCTACTGAAAATACAAAAATTAGCCAGGCATGGTGCTGCATGCCTGTAATCCCTCAGGAGGCCGAGGCAGGAGAATTGCCTGAACCCGTGAGGTGGAGGTTGCAGTGAGCCAATATGATGACACTGCACTCCAGCCTGGGCAATAAGAACAAAAGTCCATTTCAAAAAAATTTAAAAAATTGCATTTAAATACACAACATGAGAGCTGCCACTGCCATCTCTATTTGTCACTGCCTATAATTCCTACTGTTTGTCTTAGGCCAAGATCTTGGGCAAGTGCTGTAGCAGGTCTTTCTTCACTGCAGCTCTGTGTTGAGGCTTATTATGAAGGAAGCACTCGAATCGCATCAATTGTTACACCCTTTGGCGATATGTGATTGGGTATGGCCATCAAAACTTTTTCATGCTTCGAAGGTTTTCCTAAAAGGAAATTGCCGGTCATGATGCTCTCACTGTGACTAGAATACAGGTTTTTAAAGGAGGTTTCTTTTTAAGTCCATATTTTTACTACTGTGGCTTTAAAGCAATATGCTTCTGGCATAGGTGGCATCATGAGAATGTAAAGTGTCACTCAGGATGGGTAACTTTGCTTTTTTCTTTTGAATCCCTGTAACATTTTGAATCTTCAACATTTCTAATTAGCAGAGACCCTGAGTAGCAAAATAAAAAATTATTAGAAGATGTGTTTGTCAGTCATGAACACAGAAACTAATTAAGTACCCTGGGCGGTCAATATGTTCTGAATTCTTAAATAAGAACTACTTTGGAAGGTGAACAAATGAGGGGTTAATATATCTCAGTTATTTGTAAAATGCATCTCCTACTCCCTACTGTTAGTTATAGGGTATAGGACAATAGACATTATCATGGACAAAAAGGACAGAAAAGAACACCTAAGGTGTGTAAATGGTGTTAGTATGGAAACACAATTGTGCCTCTTATGTAATTTTAGCAGGAAGGATGTGCGAATTGAGCCATGTGCCCATTTCTGGCAAATGGGCCAATTTGCCAGGGTTTAAACCTTTAGTTCTGAATGACTTTTTTTGTCATTGGGTACATCTGACATGAACTTTATTAGATATACTGTATGTGTTTTAAGGTACAGGGAGGGTGTGTGCATTCAAAGCATTCTCTAGCTGTTGTCCTCCCTGGAGCAGTGAAATTGAAACGAATGGTCTTCCTGAAGGTTTCTTTGCCTGTCTTCAGCGTACTTCATACCCTGTCCTACCAACCCTACTTTTAGCTACAAAATGGTTTTGTTGAAAGTAAATTTTGGCATTAGAATTTAGTCTGTGTTTAAATATTATTTTATTTAACGCACTCAACATTTTTCGCCAGTTGTGTTATAAAAGAAAGCAGGACACAATAATTATGTGCACTGTTTTTTGAGATGGACTTTCTCACACAAGCCTTCAAGGTGGAAGTTGTTCTTCCCATCATACATACATGAAAATCAGGTCTCCCAGGCATTATGCAGCTACATGCTGTGGAGCAAGGATTAAGAGACTTGTCTGTGTGTGGCCCAGGCTCCTCTACAATTCTAGGGGCTGGAAAACTATGATTCATGGACTGCCTCCTGTTTTTGTAGAGTTTTACCAGGACAGAGTCATGCACATTCATTTCCCTATTGTCTATCTCTGCTTTTATGCTACAATGGCAAAGCTGAATGGTTACTGTATTAGTCTGTTTTCACGCTGCTGTAAAGAACTACCCGAGACTGCGTAATCTATACAGAAAAGAGGTTTAATTGACTCACAGTTATGCATGATTGGGGAGGCCTCAAGAAACTTACAATTATGGTGTAATGGGAAGGGGAAATAAGGCGCCTTCTTCACCAGGCTGTTGGAGGGAGAATGAACGCAGGAGGAACTACCAAACTCTTATAAAACCATCAGACCTCATGAAAACTCATTCATTACCATGAGAACAGAGTGGGGGAGTCCATGCAATGATTCAATTACCTCCACTTTGTCTCTCCCTTGACAGGAGGGGATTATAATTCAAGATGAGATTTGGGTAGGGACATAAAGCCTAACCATATCATTTGCAGAAGGATGTAAAAAATATTTACCATCTAGCCCTTTACAGGGAAATATGGCCGTTTTTGATAGAACACTATTTCTAAGAAACCGTCATTTGTATACTTCAAAAACAATATATGAGGACAAGAAACTAGGGAGGTTTTCTCTTTCCAAAATTGCCTTTCCCATCCCAATTTCAATAAACTCTGGCTAAAACTTTCAGAACACTAGAAGGTAACAAAGAAAGAAATCATAAACACTGAGTATCCTGCTATCCAGAGGTAGCCATGGCTTTTTTTCAAATTGTTTTCTTTTTCTTCTATTTGAGACATGTTTTTCTGTGGTTCTGCTGCCCAGGCTGGAATGCAGTGGCATGATGATGGCTCACTTGAGCCTCAACATTTGGGGCTCAGAAGATCCTCCTACGCTGACCTTGCAAGTAGCTAGGATTGTGGGCCTGTACAACCATGCCTAGCTAAATTTTTATTGTTTTTTTTTTTTTAATAGAGATGGGGTCTTGCTATGTTGCCCAGGCTGATTTGAAACTCCTGGCCTCAAGTGATCTTCCTGCCTCAGCCTCCACAAGTGTTGGGATTATAGGTGTAAGCCACCCTGTCTGGCCCAGAGCTTTTATCTATGTGCTTATATGTATATGTGATTTTCCCCAAAATAAAATAATATTGTATATGCTGCTTTATTAATTGATTTTTGACTTAATACATTTTGTACATTTTCCCATGCTAATGACTATATATTTATATCACTTTAATGGCTGTTTATTTGATTTTTAAATTTTCCATAATTTATTTAGCTGGTGAATTTTTATTCTAGAACAGCGCTCTTTTCGCCATTAAGAGTTTCTGCAAAATTTTTAAAATAGTCATTTCACCTCTTTAAATGAATTTTTACTGGGAACAACAATATCAACGTTGCTAAAAGGAGAGCTGCTCTGGCTGAAGACGAGTGAATGGCTGCAGGTACATGCTTGGCCTCTCTGTGCAAATGTGGTACCTTAGGTTCAAAATCACGGATACTTTATCCTGCTAATTGGCTCGTTTGTGCTCTTCTTCTCTATCCCCTAGCTTGCTATTTTAAGGGAGTTTTCTACTTGGAAATTCTTTTTTTTCTTTTGAGGTGGAGTCTCGCTCTGTCACCCAGGCTGGAGTGCAGTGGCACAATCTCATTGGAAGCTCCGTCTTCTGAGTTCCAGTGATTCTTCTGTCTCAGCCTCCGAGTAGCTGGGATTACAGGCACCCGCCACCACGCCAGCTAATTTTTGTATTTTTGTTTAGAGACATGGTTTTGCCATTTTGGCCAGGCTGTTCTTGAACTCCTGATCTCAAGTTATCTGCCTGCCTCAGCCTCCCAAAATCTTGGGATTGCAGGCATGAGTCACTGTGCCCAGGCTGGAAAGCTCTTCATTGGGTTTATTTTATGTGTTATCCATCAACCATCTCTAGCCAGAAATTGAAGAATGATATTTGGGGTTAAATGCATACAAGCCAAGCGGGTGTGTTGGTTCATGCCTGTAATCCCAGCATTTTGGGAGGCCATGGTGGGTTTATCACAAGGTCAGGTGATCGAGACCATCCTGACTAACACGGTGAAACCCTGTCTGTAATAAAAATACAAAAAATTAGCCGGGCGTGGTTGCGGGCACCTGGAATCCTAGCTACTCGGCAGGCTAAGGCAGGGGAATGGCATGAACCCAGGAGGTGGAGCTTGCAGTGAGCCAAGATAGGGCCACTGCACTCCAGCCTGGGACACAGAATGAGACCCCATCTCAAAAAAAAAAAAAAAATTCATAAAAGCCTTTGTTTCATATACAACTAGTCTTAAAGGTCAGAAAAAAGACATATACCAGTGATACTGTTCCAGTTTCAGAGCAGCATTCTGACAATGAATATTATGTTAATGGTAAGATATATTCAATAAAACACTGATTTTTGCTATTCAATGGCACTTTGCCACACGAGTGATCATAGAGCCAGTAGGTTACAAAAAAATTACTGTAATTTTTAGGGACGTTTTTATTCCAACATTTTGTGAGAGGTGAACTGCTCTATTACCAAATGCGGTGGCATATATAAAAAATTATTAAAATCATTCTAGATTTTTACTTTATTGATGTTTCTCACCTTCACATTCTATAATATACAATGTTTATTTTGGAATGACAATTCCCTGCTGCACAAAAAGAAAACTGAAAACCAAATCTTCTCTAAGAGAAAAGCAAGCTCATTATGTAAACAGCAGCCTGGTCTCATTCAGAATATGTCACATAAATAGCACACCATCAAACAAGAAATGTAAATTTTTATACTTATGCAGTAATTGAAAATTGTATTATACATTAGTGAAGTCACCCACTAATTTAATCACAATGGGTTCCTATAAAATCTCATGTTGAAAAGTTGAGTGCAATTCAGGAGAGGTGGCTATGAGAATTTCAATCATGGAAATCTAAGTTTGGACTCAGACTTCAGCAATGTCTGCAAGTCAGTTTTCATTGCTCCTCAGACATGCCTTTCAAATCTTTGATGTTATCTGTCTGTGAATTGATCAGCCCAACCTCTCATCTGGGGAGAGGAGATGAGATTAGCCAGCATTCAGGACCCTGGTTCAATAACAATGTCCAAAAGATGGTGCCATCTGAAAGTTTTCTGGGCTTTCTCTTTCCTTTCTGATTAGAGTGTAGAAACATGTTCATTCCTTTGTTCATTTTTTAAAAATTTAACAAGTATTTACTTAGCACCGTATATGTCTAGCCTTTGTGCTATTAACTGAGGACACAAAGGGAGCTGAAACAAAGTTTGTGATTTCAAGGTGATGTCAGCCTAGAGGGGATAATAGAAGAACAATTGCACCAATATATGTGCAATTCCAAACTGTGATAACATGCAAAAAGAAAGACAGAGTGCTATCAGAGTAAAGAACGCATCTAGTGCTATTGTTTAAATGTGTCTCCCAAAATTTACGTGTTGGAAACTTAATCTCAAATGAATCAGTGTTGAGAGGTGAGAACTTTATGAAGTGATAAGGTCTCAAAAATTTTAAGAGGGGATTAAGGTTTGTTATTGTAAGAGTGGGTTTGTTATAAGAGTAAGTCTGACCCTCTCTTGCTCGCTTGCATTCTCTTGCCCTTCTGCACTATGGAATGATGCAGACCCCACTCCTGCCTCCCGATGGTCTCCTCAGGCCCAGCTCATCCCACACAATGGCCTTTCTGGGCCAAGTTTATCCCCTTTTGGCGACCTCTCCAGGCCCAGAAGCTCCTCAAGTCAGCCTCTCCAGACCGGGCTGCTGCCTCTGGGCGTCATCTCCAGGCCCAGCTCTTCCTCCTGGCTGCCTCTACAGGCCCAACTCCTGCTTCACAGCAACCTCTTTGGACTCAGCTCCTGCCCAGATCCTGGCGGCCTTTGTAGGCCCAAAACTTTGTCAAGCAAAGCTCTCCAGACCCCACTCAGCCATCACAGTAACCTCTCCGGGAGGCTCAGCTCCTGCCCTCCGATGAAGTCTCCAGGCCCCGAAACTTACTCCAGGTAGCTCCTCGAGGCCCAGCTAGGGCCACCCGGTGGCCTCTGCAGGCCACCACATCCTCCTGAGGTCGGCCTCTACAAGCCCAGCTCTGGCCTTCCGGAGGCCTCTCCAGGTGCACACGGGACCTCAAGTGGACCCTTCCAGGGCCAACTCCTGCCTTCCGTCCACTTGTAGAGGCCCATTCTCGGCCTCCCTCGTGGAGGCCTCTCCAGGCCCAGCCCTTCCCCTTCCTCCTGGCTGCCTCTACAGGCCCGACTCCCGCCTCGCAACAAGCAAGCTCTGAGCTCCGCTCCTGCCCAGCTCCCGGCAGCCTTTGTAGGCCTAAACCTTTCTCCAGCTAGAGCTCTGTAGGCCTACCTTTTGCCTTCCGGTGGCCTGCAAAGACCCAGCTCGGGCTGCAGAACAGCCTCTGCGGCCCTGCGCTTGCCTCCCCAGGGGTCTGTCCAGGCCCGACTCTCGCCACACGGCGGCTTCCAGGGTTCAGGTTCCAGCCTGCCCGGCATGATTGGCAGGCTCAGTTCCTCCCGCACCCTGGCCTGTTTCGGCCCAACTCATACATCTCGCGGCCCACCCAGAGGTGTGAGCTCCTGCCTCACACTGGCCTCTCTGGGTTGAGGTCCTCACTCATGCTGTCCTGTTGGGGCCCAGCTCATGCCTCCTGTGGCCTTTCCAGGCCCAGCCCATGCCTGGGGGCGGTCTCTCCCAGCCCAGCCTCTACCTCGCAGTGGGCCCTCTCCGGGCCTGCCTCTTGCCTCACCATGGCCCCCTTGGTCCAAGCTTCTGCCCTGCAGAAGTGTGTGCAGGCCCAGCTCCTGCCTACCAGTGGCCTCTGTAGGCCATGCTCATGTCTCCATGGCAGCCTTTACAGGCCTAGCGTTTGCTGCTTTGTATCCTCTCCAGGCCCTGCCCTTCCTTCAGTCGGTCTGCCGGGCCGGCTCTTCCTCCCAGCCACCTCTGCCGGCCCAATTTGCCATCAAGTCGGCCTCTCCGGGGCCAGCTCCCGCCTCCTGGCAGCCTCTTCAGGCCCAAGTCATCCTCAAATCGGCCTCCCCTGGCCCAGTTCTCACCTCTAGAGGGGACTCTCCTGGTGAACAACTTCTTCCCTTCTCTCCAGGCCCAGCTCTTCTTGTCTACCCATGGCCTCTTTAGGCCCAGCCCAGTGCGTGCCTCTCGGCGGCCTTCCAAGGCCCTGCTTTTGACTTTTGGCGGCCTCTGCAGGTCCAGAACTTACTACCTCCAGTCGGCATTTCCGGGTCAGCCTCCTGCTTCCCGGAGGCCCATATACAGGCCCAGCCTCTGCCTCACAGCGGACTTTCCCACGCCCAGGCTGCAGCCTCACTGCGGCCTCCCTATTCCGAAGCTCCTGCCTTCCGGCAGGTTCTACATACCTCGCTCCTGCCTCCCGATGGTCTCCTCAGGCCCAGCTCACCCCTCACAACGGCCTTTCCGGGCCCAGTTTGTCCACTTTTGGCGTCCTCTCCAGGTGCAGAAGCTCCTCATTTTGGACTCTCTAGACTCGGCTGCAGCCTCCCAGCGTCTTCTCCAGGCCCAACTCTTCCTCCCGTGCTAAAGATTTTGGATTGTATTGTAAGTGTAATTTTTAGGTTGGGGGCTAGTGGTAATGAGATGAGAGCAACGATATACCTATTCTGATTTGCACTTTAACTAGATCCATCAAGCTGCAGATGACAAAGAGATGGAATTGGGGCACCATTGTCATAAGGAGGCCAGTTGAAGCCTGCTGCAGTGCAGGAGAAATATGATGGTAGCTTGTGTGAGGATTGGCAATGAAGGAAATCAAAAAAAGTGAGTGGATTTAAGAGTTAAGGACTAGAGACTGATTGGTTGTTGGGGGAGGTAGTGAGGGAGAGAAAAGTATCCAAGATGCCTCCTAGACTTGTGGCTTGAATATCTGGATCTATGGCATTGCAAACTCCCAAACAGAAAACATGAAGGAGGGCCAGCCACCTCACTGTGCCACCCACATATCTTCTTTGCTGTACTTACTGACATACACAAATGATAAGTTGTGGGCTGTAGTTCTTCCACATAATGATGACAAAAGAAGGAGTCAAAGCTACTTCCAAAAACTCTGTGAGAGAACACCGTGAATTCCCCTTCTGGATTTATCAATAAAAAACTTGCTAATGGATATTAATATTCAGTCATGGCAAATACGAATTCAGTTGTGTTTGAATCTCTTACCAACTGCCAGTAGAGCTTCACTATCAACCTCAGATTTTCAGTGGATGAAATATAAACTATTTTTAAAATTTTCCACTAAGTGATATCTTGATTATCCATTCTGATGAAAGAGTTTATATTTGAAACCTTGTGAATAATAATGTATTATTTACTTATTCATTGAGATGGAGTTTTGCTCTTCTCTTGGCCTCTCAAAGTGCTGGGATTACAGGCATAAATGTAAAAATTCTTTTTTTTCATTTCTGTTTCTTTTTCTTTCTTTCTTTCTTTTTGAGATGGAGATTCAATTCTGTTCCCCAGGGTGGAGTGCAATGGTGCTATCTTGGCTCACTGCAATCTCCGCCTCCCAGGTTCAAGTAATTTTTCTGCCTCAGCCTCCCAGGTAGCTGGAATTACAAGCATGTGCCACCACAGCCAGTTAATTTTGTATTTTTATTAGAGACGGGTTTTCTCCATGTTGGTCAAGCTCGTATCGAACTCCAGACTGCAGGTGATCTGCCCACCTCAGCCTCCTGAAGTACTGGGACTACAGGTGTGAACCACTACACCTAGCATAAAGTAAGAACTCTTATAAAGTATGCTGCAGTAATATGAGATAGGTGCTTGAATAGAGTCTGGACCCTGTTCTATTTCACATATATTATTTTCCTCCACAGCAGGCACACATCATGTTGAAGGCTACTGATCATCTTTTGCTAGCCTCACCAAGAGAAGCATCAATATGCCAATTTCCAGCCTACCGTGCAGCAAAAATGCCGGCCTCAGAACTAGGCTCCACTAATCAGATATACCAGTATGAGTTTTTAATTCATATTAGCCACTGGAAAGAAAGGCTTTTTGCAAGGTTTCCCTAATTGCTGGTGGAGGGGATGAGACAGCTGACTAGAGTTTGGTGCAGCAGAGGCAACAGAGGTATTTACCCCAGTGGCTTAAAGGCATAAATGGCCCTGGGGACAGAGGAGAGGCAGCACCCTCTGGTGCTCACGATAGCAATGACACGCTTTCACCTGGCCATTTGTGCAGTGCGATTTAGGCCTTGCTCCTGAAGGCTGATCTTCAGTACTGGTCCTGCAAACCTTTGCCCAGTTATCTAAATTACTCAGAATTTTTCCCCACCCCTCTGTTGAACATGTGTATTATCTTCACCTAGCTTCAACATTTGGAACCTTTTACTATGTTTACTTTATCCCTCGCTGCTTGTGTGCATACATGTCTCATTTTATTCCTATTACTGCTATACCACTTGAAAATTGAGCTCTTGACACTTAGCTCCTAAATACTTCAGAATACATCTCCTAAAAGTAAGTGCAATCTCTGATGAAACCACAATACTGTTATCAAACCTAAGAACGTTATCAATATCATAACTCTCTCTGGAGTACAACCCATATATAAATTCCTCCACTTGGAGAATAACTCCAATAACTGTTCTTTTCAAAGCAGGACCCGATTCAGTTTCACTATTGCAGTGTATATTCCTTTAGTCTGCTGTTTTTCTTTTAACAATTCATTCATGACATTGAATTTTGAAGGGTAAATCAGTGGTCTCATAGTCTGTAGTACATTCCTGATCAGCCTAATAGTTTCCTTGTGATGTTGTTTAATTTATTCTTCACTTTCCTTGTATTTCCTGTAAATCTTAAATGAGGGCTAGATGCCTGATTAGTTTCAAGTTAACTTTTTTGGAAAGCATATTTCATAAGTGGGCTTTTATGAATCCATACCACATTACTGACATGGGTTCCACTCTTGGTGGTATTATGTTTGGTCACTTGGTTAGGATGATCACTGCCAGACTTCTCCACTATAAATGTACATTTTTGACTTTAGCAGGTAATCTTGTAGTACGTAATCTGTACTTTGCCATCTGTGCACATCTTTTTCTTTAAATGATTTTCGGCTGGATGCAGTGGCTCACACCTGTAATCCCAACATTTTGGGAGGGCGTGGTGGGTGAATCAACTGAGGCCGGGAGTTTGAAACCAGCCTGAGCAACAGGGAGAAACCCTGTCTCTACTAAAAATACAAAATTACCCAGGTGTGACGGTGCATGCAATCCCAGCTACTTGGGAGGCTGAGGAAGGAGAATCGCTTGAATCTGGGAGGCAGAGGTTGTAGTGAGCAAACCTCTCTACAATGGAGTTTATGCCATTGCACTCCAGCCTAGGTGAAACTCCATCACAAAAAAATTAAAAATTAAATTAATTAACACTTTTCACCACATAATTGTTGTGTCTACTGGTGCTTTTTACCTGGCAACATCTTCATTTATTTATTTATTTATTATTATTATTATACTTTAAGTTATAGGGTACATGTGCATAACGTGCAGGTTTGTTACATATGTATACTTGTGCCATGTTGGTGTGCTGCACCCATCAACTCGTCAGCACCCATCAATTCGTCATTTATATCAGGTATAACTCCCAATGCAATCCCTCCCCCTTTCCCCCTCCCCATGATAGGCCCCGGTGTGTGATGTTCCCCTTCCCGGTCCAAGTGATCTCATTGTTGAATTCCCACCTATGAGTAAGAACACGTGGTGTTTGGTTTTCTCTTCTTGTGATAGTTTGCTAAGAATGATGGTTTCCAGCTGCATCCATGTCCCTACAAAGGACGCAAACTCATCGTTTTTTATGGCTGCATAGTATTCCATGGTGTATATGTGCCACATTTTCTTAATCCATTCTGTCACTGATGGACATTTGGGTTGATTCCAAGTCTTTGCTATTGTGAATAGTGCCGCAATAAACATACGTGTGCATGTGTCTTTATAGCAGCATGATTTATAATCCTTTGGGTATATACCCAGTAGTGGGATGGCTGGGTCATATGGTACGTCTAGTTCTAGATCCTTGAGGAATTGCCATACTGATTTCCATAATGGTAGAACTAGTTTACAATCCCACCAACAGTGTAAAAGTGTTCCTATTTCTCCACATCCTCTCCAACACCTGTTGTTTCCTAACTTTTTAATGATTGCCATTCTAACTGGTGTGAGATGGTATCTCATTGTGGTTTTGATTTGCATTTCTCTGATGGCCAGTGATGATGAGCATTTTTTCATGTGTCTGTTGGCTGTGTGAATGTCTTCTTTTGAGAAATGTCTGTTGATATCCTTTCCCCACTTTTTGATGGGTAGGTTTGTTTTTTTCTTGTAAATTTGTTTGAGTTCTTTGTATGTTCTGGATATTAGCCCTTTGTCAAATGAGTAGATTGAAAAAATTTTCTCCCATTCTGTAGGTTGCCTGTTCACTCTGATGGTAGTTTCTTTTGCTGTGCAGAAGCTCTTTAGTTTAATTAGATCCCATTTGTCAATTTTGGCTTTTGCT
>NW_022329240.1:0-16537 GCF_002776525.5 Piliocolobus tephrosceles | reverse complement strand
CCCCAGAGGCGCAGTCTACAGAGACAGGCAGGTTTCCTTGAGCTGCTCTGAGCTCCACCCAGTTTGAGCTTCCCAGGGGCTTTATTTACCTACTTAAGCCTCAGCGATGGCGGGCGCCCCTCCCCCAGCCTCGCTGCTGCCTTGAGGTCAGATTGCCATAGACTGCTGTGTTAGCAAGGAGGGAGGCTCCGTGGGTGTGGGACCCTCCTGGCCAGTTGTGGGATATATTCTCCGGTGTGCCGGTGTTATAGCGCAGTATTGGGGTGGGAGTTACCCGATTTTCCAGGTGTTGTGTGTCTGAGTTCCCCTGGCTAGGGAAAGGGACTCCCTTCCCCCCGCGCTTCCCAGGTGAGGTGATGCCTCGCCCTGCTTCAGCTCTCGCTGGTCAGGCTGCAGCAGCTGACCTGCACGGATTGTCCGGCACTCCTGAGTGAGATGACCCCAGTACCTCAGTTGAAAATGCAGAAATCACTGGTCTTCTGTGTCGCTCGCGCTGGTAGATGGAGACTGGAGCTGTTCCTATTCGGCCACCTTGCTCCACCCCCGCAAGAGAAACTTCTGTATCCACGGTGTTGGGACTAGAAATCTAACCTTAGGGCCCAAATCAGAAAACGTTCTCTGTAGACTCTTGTTTTACAGTAATACAAATTTCAATTTTTTTTCTTGAAAACATAAGCTTCACAGTAGGTAAATGTTGTTTCATTCACTTTCTTGAATTTTATTAAAAACTTTTATGTCATATATTAATTATTTTTTTAGGTTCCCTGATACATGTGCAGGATGTGCAGATTTGTTACTAGGTAAACGTGTACCATGCTGGTTTGCTGCACGTATCAACCCATAATTTTGGGTATTCAGCCCAGCATGCATTAGCTCTTTTCCTTAATTCTCTCTCCATGCCCACTCTCCCCTGTCAGGCCCCAGTATGTGTTGTTTCCCTCTTTGTGTCTATGTGTTCTCATTGTTCAGCTTCCGCTTATAAGTGAGAACATGTGGTGTTTGATTTTCTGTTCCTGTGTTAGTTTGCTTCCAGCTTCATCTATGTCCCTGTGAAGGGCATGATCCCATTCCTTTTTACGGCTTCATAGTATTCCATGGTGTACATGTACAACGTTTTCTTCATCCAGTCTATCACTAATGGGTGTCTGGGTTGATTTCATGTTTTGGTATTGTGAACAGTGCTGCAGTGAGCATACATGTGCATGTATTTTTATAATAGAATATAAATCATTTATTAATTTTTAAAGTAAGCATTTTATACCTAAATAGGCATTTTCATATATTGTTGGTGGGCATGTAAACTACTGCAATGCCACGGAAGAGCAATATGTCAATGGCTATCGAAATGACTAGTGCATAAGTCTTTAATGCAGCATTTACTCTTTAAAAACACTTTCCCCACAGACATACTTACACATGTAATTATGACATTTGTACAAGGTTTCTCATTGCAACATATATAACAATAAAACACTCTACATCTAAAAAGAATGAATTTATATAATAAAATGGGAAGATCTCAAGAATATATTAAGAGAAAAATAGCAAGATCCATGACATGCCTAGTGAACTATCATTTTTAAAAAATATAAAAATAGGAAAAAAATATGTATGTGTGGCGAGTCTAACATGCATACAGTTTATCTAGAAGAATAAATAAGAAACTAATAACTGGTTACCTCTTGGAGAGAATACAAACTGGAGGATATGCAGGGCATGAGAGGGAACTTTTAACCATATGAATATGACTATGAATACACAAAAAAATTAAACTACAAAATTATACTTTATAAGAAACTTAAAAACACCGCATTTTATTTATTTTTATTTTTATTTTTATTTTTATTTTTATTTTTTGAGACAGGGCCTCACTCTGTCACCTGGACTGGCATATAGTGGTGCAGTCTATGCTCACTGCAACCTCCACCTCCAGGGCTCAAGGAATCCTTCTATCTCAGCCTCCTGAGTACCTGGGACTACAGGCTCGCACCACCATGCCTGGCTAACTTTTGTATTTTAGATCTCACAGGGTAGTCTGGAAAAAGATCTCACAGGGTAGTGTGAAACTCCTGAGCTCAAGTGACGCACTAGCCACAGCCTCCCAAAGTGGAAGGATTACATGCATAAGCCGCCACATACAGCCAGAACATCCCATTTTATGCCAAATATAAACTTCCAAACCAGCAACTTAGTATCAAATAATACCATTTAGGAAGGTACCCTCTAAATAAATTATAAAGAAGGAATTTTAAAATCCAAAATTCTCATATCACATGTTATTCCAAAAAGGACTCTAGTAAACCTATTTTCCAATTTCTTAAATCATATTACATAACTAATGTAGGCCTCAACAGCTGATTCACACCTCTGTTACTCAGGGTCTATGATGATAAACAGTGAATAAAAATGCCAGTAAATTTTCAGCCAAGATTATATGATAAAGGTGCCTCTGAAAGATTTTATAAATATCAAAACCTTATGAATATGCCCCTCTGTTTCTCTTTCTCCCTATGGATGAAATAGAAATGTAGAGTTTCATGTTAGAATGTATCTTAAGACTATAAGCCCCATGCCGACAAGGGCCATGTTTATTTTGATCAATACTATATTCCTATCACCTATTAAAATGATTTTAGCCTAGATTTCCCCAAAAGTGGAGTGGAAGTCAAAGGCTATATTTGAGTAGTTATTTGAGAGTGTGACATCACTGGGTAAGAGCGAAGAAGGGAGACACAGAACAAGGTCATATTATCAAGTCAACTGCTGCAGCTGTAACAGGTGGTTCCCTCAAGAACTTCTGGGGAAGCTTCTGTAAGTCTCTCAGACCATTTTCTGAGAAGAAAGAGGGAGGAATCCCATGCCCCACTGGTCCAGGTATCTCATGGAGCCCTATCTCCTCCACCTTTCCAGATTGCACAGGCTTGACTGGCAAATGGACTCCCCTGGGCATCCAACGAATGACACAGCTGTAGAGAAGCCAGGGCATGAAGCAAAGCAGCTCATGCTGCAGATCAGAAGCAAAACCCTATCAGGCTGCATATGCGGAGACTTTGTTGAAGTCTGCAGGGAAGTGGGTGCTGCAGCTGCAGCTCGCACAAGAGGCAAGTCTGAGAACATCTGAAGTGGCGCACAAGAGGGTTCAATACACAGTGCATGTCACACAAAAAGGGCTCAGTAAATATTTTTTCGATGAAAAGATCCCATGTGACCGGATCACAGAATCAGAGAATTGGAGGGGGTCCTTGGAAGTCCATTACTCCAAACTCCCACCTGGTGTAGGTTTTCCTTCTGAAGGAGCCTAGTGATGCAGCAACGCTTCTCCAAAAGTAGGCCATATGCACTACTTTTGAGGCAGTCCCTTTTGTGTTTAAGTAGCTCTACGTATGAGGATGCTTTCCTCACAAAAAGGAAAATCTATCCTGCTATAGCTTGTACCATCACTTTCCATTTAGTCCGAAATAGCATGCTGGGGCTCCATCAGCTAGGAGCACAGTGCAGCCCTAATTGCTCATATTAAGAGAACAGAGAGGATAAATCCTGCATGTAGTTAACTTGGGAAGACATTACAGAATAATGTAAATTGGAAAGAGATATGAAGCACTCTTCCTAAGTTGATTCTATCAAATATGTTCTTTAAAAATAAAAAGGAGGCCAGGCATTGTGGCAGACTACTGTAATGAGAGCACATTGGGAGGCCACGAGTTCAAGATCATACTGGACAACAAGGTGAAACCCTGTCTCCACTAATAATAAAAAATTAGCAGAGCATAGTAGTGCATGCCTGTAGTCCTAGCTACTCAGGAAGCTAACGGGCAAGGATCACCTGAGCCTGGGAAGTTGAGGCTCCAGTGAGCCATGATCATGCCACTGCATTCCAGTCTGGTCAACAGAGTGAGACCCTGTCTCAAAAAATAGAAAATAAAAAGGAAAAAACTTTGTGAATACTTAAATAAAAAGGAAAAGCCCTGGTCTCTCTTCATGGAGGTCAGAGTATTTTTTCTCACACTCTGTGCTCTTAGCTGAGCCCACTTGGAGGAAAACATCCACACTGTTGATTTTCGTTGCTTAAGTTCATGACCACTAACCTTGAGGGAGCCCCTAATTGACCTGAAAGTCCTACCAGTTCATTCACTCTCCCATTCCTACATCTTCACCCCACAGCCACTCTCAGCTGATGGCCTTGCTTCCTATTTTATTGAAGACATAGAAACACTCAGAAAAGTCAACCAATTGCCATCTCTGTATCCACCAGCATCTATGGATGTAATATTGGCATCTATGGACATATCCACTGGCTTTCTTCTTGTTGCTATAATGTGGTGGTTTAAGAATATGTGTACAAACCCTTGACACTAGTCTCTTCAAAAAGAGGAGTCTAAAATCCCTTCCCTAGACTGAGGACATAATGACTTTGTACTAAAAAACAGATTGTGAAGGCACTGAATATGTGTGGCTTCCCAGGCTAGATTGTAAAAGCACTGCGGCTTCTACCTTGTTCTTTCTTGGATCATTTGCTCTGGGGAAAAGTGCTATGTTGTGAATACATGCAAGTAGCCCTATGAAGGAGTCCATCAGTGAGGAGCTTAGGCTTCCAACCAGCAGCCAATATGAGCTTGCCAGTCATGTGAGTGCACCATCTTGGAAGCAGATCATTACCTCCCAGACAAGTCTTCTAATGGTTCCAGCCTTGGCCAACATCTTCACTGCAACCTCATAGCAGATCTTGGGCCAGAACTACCCAACTTAGAGGCTGCTAAATTCCTGATCAGCATATATTGTGTGAAATAATAAACGTGGGTTTTTCAAGCTACTAAATTTAGGGGCAATTTGTTATATGGTAATAGATTGCCAAGACAATGCCAAAGAATTATCTGTGTTTCCACCATAGGCAAATGCTTCCCTTATACCCAAGGTCCTAACCCTCTCTGCAACTCTAAAACATTGTTCAAGCCATTTTCCTCTATCACTCCTTCATCACCAATATTTTCCTCTTTAGTGGCCCTTTACCATCAGCATGCCAACATGCTATATAATATCTCCCACCAGGAAAAGCAAGCAACACACCCCTCTTGGTCTCACAACTGCCTTCTAGCTACAGCCCTATTTCTCTATTGCCCTTCATAGGGAAATCTCTCAAATGAAAGTCTGTACTTTCTCTCTCTGCTTTCTCTTCTTTGAATCTCTACTGAACTCTCAAGAGATCTCAACACGAAAATCGAGTGTTACTATTTTGTTTAAGCCCTCAGCCGCATTTGACGTAATTGATCATCCCTCCTCCATGAAATACTTGCTTCACTTTCTTTCTGGGACATTCTTCTTGGCTCTCCTTCTAATTTTCTGAGCTTTCCTTTCCAAGTTTTCTGCTGATTTTTTCTTGTCTTCTAGACCCCTAATTATCAAAGTGTTCCCAGACTCAGTTTTTGAGTAAATCTTCTTTCCCAAGTTACCTGCCATTATTATGACCATCTTCTGTGATGACTGCTTGAATCCATATTAGTTGTCACCCCTGCTCAGGCACACCATTCTGAGCATTCATTTCCTGCATTAATCAACTGGCAACACATTTCACCTGTTCATTCACCAATCCACATGTAAGTAATTCGTTACTTAAAAAAAATCAGTGGAACCAGTTATTTTGATACATTGAGACCAAAGTTACAATATATGTAAGATTGTTTTTATTATTTTTCAACTGGTTGAGTTTATGTTAAGTAGAGTACTGTCTTAATTCAGGCTGCTATAACAGAAATGCCAAAGATTGGACGGTTTAAGCAACAGAAATCTATTCTTCACATTTCTGGAGACTGGGAATTCCAAGATCAAGTGATCAGCAGATCTGGTGTTTTGTGAAGGTTCAATTCCTGTTTTTCAGATGATCATCTTCTCATTGAATTCTCAGTGAGCTTGCCAGTGGTGTGAGTGCACCATCTTGGAGGCAGATCTTTATCTCCCAGAGAAACCTTCTGATGGTTGCAGAGGGAGACAAAACAAGCTCTCATGTGTTTTTAAAAAGGTATTAATCCCATTCATTAGAACTCCACCTTCATGACTTAATTACCTACCAAAGGCTCCACCTCTTAATATCATCACATTGAGATTAGAATTTCAACATATGAAATTTAAGGACCAGAAAATTTCAGTCCATAGCAACTGCCTTTGGTCAGAATTTCTGTGGCTCTCCTGTGAATCATGGGATATTCAGGGCTATCCTGTGAATCAAGGAATGTTCAGCAGCGTCCCTGGCCTTTCCCCATGAGATGCCAGCAGTTACCAGCACCCCAGTTGTGATAATCCAAATGTCTCTAGACATGGCCAAAAAGCACTCCCAGTTGAGACCCACTGCCTCAGACGAGTGTGTGTCTGTATGTGTTCGTGTAGGCAATAGGTATGTTGAGAGATTTATTCAATATTGATATATAGAGAAAAAGTCTAACATTAAACAAACCTTTCCTAGGATAGTGAATCAAAGCTTTTAGTTTCTGTGGTTATATTGAGGTTGGAGGTCACTGCTATAAAAACCAATCCACTGGCAGAGATTCAAGAAGGCATCTGGAAATAAGGTGCTAGTAAAAGGCAAAGCTAACAAGGCTCCAAACAGATCAGCAAGTAAAATATTTACCTATATTATCATACCACGACAGTGTTGTGAAATGATTTCTTCCCATTTCCCTAAAATGCTATGAGTAAATCAATGGCAAGTACCACCCTCTGGCACAGTCCTAGAGCCTCGTTGGTGTTCAACAGTTTTTAACTGACACCAAATGAGGGCACTACCCTACCCCATGTGCAAGGCATAGGGTTACCCCAATAGGGTCACCCACTATTTCTTCCAAACACAGCTCCGTGTGTACATGTGGCTCCACTCTTTAAACCTGCATTTGGCTTTTGTTTTAGCCAGATTCTTTATGAAGGCCATTTATTTTCCGTGGTCTTCTGTTTGAGAAATCACTTTTCACTTGGTAAGGATGTAAATATGACCCAAGTACACCCTGAGGTTACCTGGACAAGAGAGTGTTAATAGTACCCTGAGGAACCTAGCTAGTAAGACAATGGTATTCTACAGTCTTACTGTAGAATTTGGTAGGAAATACTACCAAACCCCATGCCTCTACCACTACCACCATTCATAAACCACCAGTAGCTGAAAGAAAAATTGAGTGCCACACAGTTTCCAAAGGATATCTGGGACTGGGAGCTGTTGATGGGAGGGAAAGAGGCACATTGCTCTCCTAAAGCTTGACCAAAAATAAGAAAGAATACATTACGGAACACCAAGTTTAAAACACTCAGAAGTATGTGTTCTTTAGCCCATCTGTCTACAGACAAGAGCAGCCTCCAATGCCCAGGGAGGTGTGTCTCCTCTGAGATCAAGCAGAATTTTAGTAACACAGCTCTGACAAAAACATTCACCTCTTGGTTCTGGTTTCAGCTAAATTTCTACCACACTATGCTGTCCCAGTTGGCAGATACAGCAAGCTAAAGAGACATCCCTCTGAAAGAAGGACAAGCTCAAACCTGTGGCAGAGCTCTGTCCTACCACAGCCACCCCAGCAGACACCCCAACCTTGATTCAGAGTGCAATGCCTCTTTGCATCCTTGGAGAGTTTCTACTTGCATCTGCATCAGTTAAACCTTGATGTCATTTATTATCTTAGGAAATTGTCTAAGTTCTCAGGCCTGGAAATTTAATTATGTTAGCAATATATTGAGTGACATATTTAAATATGCTGAATTGAGGTAATTTTTTGGATGGTGGTCTCGGAGGAATGGGTTTTCTCCACTGTGAGTGTTTGATATCAATCTTGGCCATTCAACTTGGTAGCTATATCTTAGCTTTAAACTCCCTCGTTATTCATCTTTTATGACTAGCCTTTAAAAATACTACACACTGGCAGGGCGCGGTAGCTCAAGCCTGTAATCCCAGCTCTTTGGGAGGCCGAGACGGGCGGATCACGAGGTCAGGAGATCGAGACCATCCTGGCTAATATGGTGAAACCCCGTCTCTACTAAAAAATACAAAAAACTAGCCAGGCGAGGTGGCGGGCGCCTGTAGTCCCAGCTACTGGGGAGGCTGAGGCAGGAGAATGGCCTAAACCCGGGAGGGGAAGCTTGCACCCGGCCTGGGTGACACAGAATGGCCTAAACCCGGGAGATCCGGCCACTGCACTCCGGCCTGGGCGACACAGCGAGACTCCATCTCAAAAAAAAAAAAAAAAAAAAAAAAAGAAAAAGAAAAACACTACACACTAATACACCTTTTATTGTAATATATGTGTGTGATGGGAATGGAGTCATACATCACCTTTGCTCCAAAACATGATCCAAGTGTGCCAGCAGCTGCGTTAGCTGGCCTCTAAATTGAGTCCACCATTAACCTTCTCTGACATCTAGTGTCAAGGCATGAGATATAGCCGAAGTACTGAATCCATTGGCTTGAGAAACATACACTTCACTGGTGATAAAGCCTGTCTCAAGCAAGAGGCTCCAGCCCCAGTGGGGAAGAAGGGAGCAGAGGGATTAACTTCACCCTAACTATTGACTTTGCTGGGGCTCTAGGTTACCAAGTGGGCACCCAGCTGTCAAGGCCTGAACGAAGGGACAGTCATTAAATGTGTTTGATTCAAATATTAGGCTCAATTAACCTGGGTGTCATTTAATAGAAAAGTGGGAAATTTGAATTAAATTAGAGAGATTCATTGAAGAAATTGAACAGGAGCCCAAGAATGACTGGTTTTCAGGAGTTAGGAACTCATCCAGTGAGGGAAACTCAAAACAGGTGTAAGTTTTAAATTCCAGAATACCACTATAAAACAAGTCTAAATATTGATCACCTTTGTGAAGAAAAGTGTAGCCATAAAAACTGGCTTGCAGATAGAAATTGTTTTTCTCAAAAAATCCATGTCCCGGCCAGGCATGGTGGCTCACCCCTGTAATCACAGCACTTTGGGAGGTCGACACAGTTGAATCACTTCAGTTCAGGAGTTTGAGACCAGTCATGGCCGACAAGACAAAACCCCATCTCTACTAAAAATACAAAAATTAGCTTGGCATGGTGGCACATGCCTGTAATACCAGCAACTCGGGAGGCTGAGGCAGGAGAATCACTTGAACCTGGAAGGTGGAGGTTGCAGTGAGCTGAGACACTGCACTCCAACCTGTACAATGGAGTGAGACTCGGTCAAGAAAGAAAGAAAGGAGAAAGAATTGTGTCTTTTGCTTTCAAAAGTGAAAAAGCACAGTATTTATGCATTTTTAAAGCAAGATCCTGATTTCTTTCTTCTTCAGGTGGTGTGCCCTTCCCTTGAATCCAAGGTTTCTTACCCTGGGCACTACTGGTATTTTGGCCTGGATGATTCTTGTCTGAGGAAGGTTGGGGGCTGTCCCGTGTGTTGTAGGATGTCTGGCAGCATCCCTGTCCTCTCATCACTAAATTCCAGTAGCTCTCTTCCCCAGTTGTGATAAATAAAAATGTCTTTAGGTATTGGTAGCTATCCTTTGCAAAGTAAACTTGCTCCTGGTTGAGAAACACTGGTCTGTTCTAACCTCAGGTGGCACGTTCAAAACACTAAACTGACCTGCCAGCAGGGCCGTGCCTTGGCTGGAGAGGACAGGGCTGGCCCTGCAGTCCTGAGCTACCCTCACAGCTGGCCTGGTGACCACTAATGCCTGATTGTGACCTCCACTTATTTACTGGCCGGTATGTTGGACTTTGGCCTGCTTAAATTTCACTCTTGTCTTTGACCACAGCCCCAGGTCCCAACCATGAGCATCCTATGATCTCATGAGTTCATTTTGGTAGCACTTGTCCACTAACTGAGTCCTTACACCAGCTCATGTGTCTCCACTGCCGTCAGTCATACAATCAGCACGTCTCCTGCTGGGGACCGCACGGGAAAAATGGCCACCAGAAACTCTGCTGTCACAGAATCTACATGCTAGTGGTGAGACATAGCCAAGAAATAAGTCAGTAAATACACCATTTTCAGATGATGACAACTGTGATGAAGAAAATAACTCAGGTAATTGGATAGAGTGCAGAGGGGCTACTCTTCTAGAGAGTGGGCTACTCTCGCCATGGTCAGCAAAGGCCTCACTGACAAATGAAGAGAACTAAAATGTGAACAATGAGAAAGTGGCCCTGAATATGGTGTCCCTGCCGTTACAAGAGACTGTATTTTAAGAAGAAGAAACTTAATATGATTATAATATACAGAGTGTAAAATGTCTAAATCTTAACTGTACATCTATTTAAATATGCACACACACATAACTGCCACCCAGGTCATGATATACAATGTTTCCATAATGGAAGGCCCATTTCGATGATTTCTTCCTTGTCAGTACACACTCCCAGAGGTAACTATTCTGACTTTGGTCACCATCAACTCATTTTGTCAACAGGCTGCATTATATTTTATTGTGTTTTATTTTTTTCTGGGAAACTCAGATAGGTCTTCTATACCAGCAAATTTTTATAAATTCATTTAAACCTCTAGTTCCTTAGAAAGCTGAAAGGGGCCACTACAGCTCTCCTGCGACATGAAAGGAACAGGTTATGATGGAACCCACATCACCAAAATACATCAATGCTGGCTGATTCAGTCCTGCCCAGATGGGAAGAAACACAAGGGAAGATTGAATCTCTGTGTTTTCATCTCAACCTGCTTCCTTCTTGTTTGCTGAACAAACTCTCCTGCCAGAGAGAACAGCAGAAAAACATGGCTCTGCCAAAACCCCGTTAATTGATGAGGCCATAACAAATCACAGGATGAAGCCTATGACACATAAATCACACTAAAAACCAAGGGCATTTACGGAAATTGGCAATCAGGTACAAGACCTTCTTGGTCACCCACACCCAGCCGGGTGTGGCTCGAGTCTTGGACACTTTGCTGTTTATTGGCCCAGCTGTGAGGTGATGGCTCAGCGGTAAGCAGGTGGCTGTAGAGTAAGAAATGTTTCATGCCCACAATGGTCTGAGTGAAGATTCTAACTAAGGTCTACGTGGGCCACACCTGGTGTATTCTTTAAACCAATTCTGTTTTTTCACACCACTTAGTTATATTGAAGAGAAATTATCCAGAAATTGGAAAATTGCTTCCACCTCTGCCACTGATCAGAAACTGGGTGAACACAGATGACTCCTTGGTTTGACAGGTTCCTTATTCGCTACACAGAGATTATAATACACTCATTACTACCTCACTGAAGCATCAACATACATAGAGATATACACATATACATTCACACACATATAGGTCAAGAAACATATAAATTTAGGGGTAATTATATTTATATATGAGTTGGTATTTATTTGACATCCATTTGACAACTATTAAATGCTTCCATTATGTGGAAGGGCTTCATTTCCCTAAAGGAGTTACAATACAGAAAATAATACATGCTGGAATTGGAAATGAGAAATCCACATGCAGGCATCCAACAAAAGCTATATACATTATAGTCCACCAAGCTGTAAGTTCCCAAAAGAATAGGCTCCCTTTGCATTGGTCTTTGAATTACATGAAGCTTGAGAGCTGAACTCACTGGAATCCTTAGACTGATTTTGGGCAACGTTGTGTGAGGTGTAGTAGAACTCTTCATCCTTTTTCCCATCTTGTTCCCAGGGAAAAAGAGGCAAGGAACAAAGCGAGCAGAAGAGAAAATTTACTAAATCCAGGGAAGTGTATTTTGACTGGCTCTGCCAGCACCACACTCAGGGTCAAGCACTTGCTCAGGGTCTCACAGACAGTTAATGAACCCAAACTAACACTCAGGTCTTCTTGTTGCAGGCTGTTTCTTATTCACAGGCGATAGCTCACTAAATCAGAGTTCATAGCTAAGCAACAGGTACTAATTTGGGCTGACACAGGGAGAAAATAGTTTGTTAAGAAGATGTTGCCTGCAGTCGAAGGGGCAGAGCAAGATGGCTGAATAGGAACAGCTCCAGTCTCCAACTCCCAGCTCGAGTGACACACAAGACCGGTGATTTCTGCATTTTCAACTGAGGTACTGGGGTCATCTCACTAGGGAGTGCCGGACAATCAGTGCTGGTCAGCTGCTGCAGCCCGACCAGCAAGAGCTGAAGCAGGGCAAGGCATCCCCTCACCTGGGAAGCGCAAGGGGGAAGGGAATCCCTTTTCCTAGCAAGGGGAACTGAGACACACAACACCTGGAAAATCAGGTAACTTCCACCCAATACTGCACTTTAACAGGCGGGCACACCAGGAGATTGTATACCACACCTGGCCAGGAAGGTCCCACGGCCACGGAGCCTCCTTTATTGCTAGCACAGCAGTCTGCCATCTAACCGCAGGGTGGCAGTGAGGCTGGGGGAGGGACGCCTGACATTGCTGAGGCTTAAGTAGGTAAACAAAGCTGCTGTGAAGCTCGAACCGGGAGGAGCTCACAGCAGCTCAAGGAAACCTGCCTGTCTCGGTAGACTCCACCTCTGGGGACAGGGCACAGCTAAACAGTAACACCAAAAAAGCAGCAGAAACCCCGGCAGATGCAAACGACTCTGTCTGACAGCTTTGAAGAGAGCAGTGGATCTCCCCACATGGAGGTTGAGATCGGAAAAGGGACAGACTGCCTGCTCAAGTGGGTCCCTGACCCCTGAGTAGCCTAACTGGGAGACATCCCCCAATAGGGGCAGATTGACACCCCACACCTCACAGGGTGGAGTACACCCCTGAGAGGAAGCTTCCAAAGTAAGAATCAGACAGGTACACTCGCTGTTCAGCAATATTCTATCTTCTGCAACCTCTGCTGCTGATACCCAGGCAAACAGGGTCTGGAGTGGACCTCAAGCAATCTCCAACAGACCTATAGCTGAGGGTCCTGACTGTCAGAAGGAAAACTATCAAACAGGAAGGACATCTATACCAAAACCCCATCAGTACGTCACCATCATCAAAGACCAGAGGCAGATGAAACCACAAAGATGGGGAAAAAGCAGGGCAGAAAAGCTGGAAATTCAAAAAATAAGAGTGCATCTCTCCCTGCAAAGGAGCACAGCCCATTGCCAGCAATGGATTAAGGCTGGTCAGAGAATGACTTTGACAAGATGAGAGAAGAAGGCTTCAGTCCATCAAACCCCTCAGAGCTAAAGGAGTAATTACGTACCCAGCGCAAAGAAACTAAAAATCTTGAAAAAAGAGTGGAAGAATTGACAGCTAGACTAATTAATGCAGAGAAGGTCATAAACGAAATGACAGATATGAAAACCACAACACGAGAAATGCGTGACAAATGCACAAGCTTCAGTAACCCACTCGATCAATTGGAAGAAAGAGTATCAGCGATTGAGGATCAAATGAATGAAATGAAGCGAGAAGAGAAATCAAAAGAAAAAAGAAGAAAAAGAAATGAACGAAGCCTGCAGGAAGTATGGGATTATGTAAAAAAACCAAATCTATGTCTGATTGGGGTGCCTGAAAGTGAGGGGGAAAATGGAACCAAATTGGAAAACACTCTTCAGGATATCATCCAGGAGAACTTTCCCAACTTAGTAGGGCAGGCCAACATTCAAATTCAGGAAATACAGAGAACGCCACAAAGATACTCCTCCAGAAGAGCAACTCGAAGACACATAATTGCCAGATTCACCAAAGTCGAAATGAAGGAAAAAAACTTAAGGGCAGCCAGAGAGAAAGGTCGGGTTACCCACAAAGGGAAGCCCATCAGACTGACAGCAGATCTCTCGGCAGAAACTCTACAAGCCAGAAGAGAGTGGGGGCCAATATTCAACGTTCTTAAAGAAAAGAATTTTAAACCCAGAATTTCACATCCAGCCAAACTTAGTTTCATCAGTGAAGGAGAAATAAAATCCTTTACAGATAAGCAAATGCTTAGAGATTTTGTCACCACCAGGCCTGCCTTACAAGAGACCCTGAAGGAAGCCCTAAACATGGAAAGGAACAACCGGTACTAGCCATTGCAAAAACATGCCAAAATGTAAAGACCATTGAGGCTAGGAAGAAACTGCATCAAATAATGGGCAAAATAGCCAGTTAACATCATTTTGGCAGGATCAAATTCACACATAACAATATTAACCTTAAATGTTAATGGACTAAGTGCTCCAATTAAAAGACACAGACTGGCAAACTGGATAAAGAGTCAAGACCCATCAGTCTGCTGTCTTCAGGAGACCCATCTCACATGCAGAGACATACATAGGCTCAAAATAAAGGGATGGAGGAAGATCTACCAAGCAAATGGAGAACAAAAAAAAGCAGGAGTTGCAATCCTAGTCTCTGATAAAACAGACTTTAAACCATCAAACATCAAAAGAGACAAAGAAGGCCATTACATAATGGTAAAGGGATCAATTCAACAGGAAGAGCTAACTATCCTAAATATATATGCACCCAATACAGGAGCACCCAAATTCATCAAGCAAGTCCTTAGAGACTTACAAAGAGACTTAGACTCCCATACAATAATAATGGGAGACTTCAACACTCCACTGTCAACATTAGACAGATCAACGAGACACAAAGTTAACAAGGATATCCTGGAATTCAACTCATCTCTGCACCAAGCGGACCTAATAGACATCTATAGAACTCTCCACCCCAAGTCAACAATATATATTCATTCTTCTCAGCACCACATGGCACTTATTCCAAAATTGACCACATAATTGGAAGTAAAGCACTCCTCAGCAAATGTAAAAGAACAGAAATTATAACAAACTGTCTCTCAGACCACAGTGCAATCCAACTAGAACTCAGGACTAAGAAACTCAATCAAAACCGCTCAACTACATGGAAACTGACAACCTGCTCCTGAATGACTACTGGGTACATAACGAAATGAAAGCAGAAATAAAGATGTTCTTTGAAACCAATGAGAAGAAAGATACAACATACCAGAATCTCTGGGACACATTTAAAGCAGTGTGTAGAGGGAAATTCATAGCACTAAATGCCCACAAGAGAAAGCAGGAAAGATCTAAAATTGACACTCTAACATCACAATTAAAAGAACTAGAGAGGCAAGAGCAAACACATTCAAAAGCTAGCAGAAGGCAAGAAATAACTAAGATCAGAGCAGAACTGAAGGAGATAGAGACACAAAAAACCCTCCAAAAAAATCAATGAATCCAGGAGTTGGTTTTTTGACAAGATCAACAAAATTGACAGACCCCTAGCAAGACTAATAAAGAAGAAAAGAGAGAGGAATCAAATAGACGCAATAAAAAATGATAAAGGGGATATCACCACCAACCCCACAGAAATACAAACTACCATCAGAGAATACTATAAACACCTCTATGCACATCAACTAGAAAATCTAGAAGAAATGGATACTTACCTGGACACTTACACTCTCCCAAGACTAAACCAGGAAGAAGTTGAATCCCTGAATAGACCAATAGCAGCCTCTGAAATTGAGGCAACAATTAAAAGCCTACCCACCAAAAAAAGCCCAGGACCAGATGGATTCACAGCTGAATTCTACCAGAGGTACAAGGAGGAGCTGGTACCCTTCCTTCTGAAACTATTTCAATCAATAGAAAAAGAGGGAATCCTCCCTAACTCATTTTATGAGGCCAATATCATCCTGATACCAAAGCCTGGTAGAGACACAACAAAAATGAGAATTTTAGACCAATACCCCTGATGAACATCGATGCAAAAATCCTCAATAAAATACTGGCAAACGGGATTCAGCAGCACATCAAAAAGCTTATCCACCATGATCAAGTGGGCTTCGTCCCTGGGATGCAAGGCTGGTTCAACATTCGCAAATCAATAAACATAATCCAGCATATAAACAGAACCAAAGACAAGAACCACATGATTATCTCAATAGATGCAGAAAAGGCTTTTGACAAAATTCAACAGCCCTTCATGCTAAAAACGCTCAACAAATTCGGTATTGATGGAACGTACCTCAAAAGAATAAGAGCTATTTATGACAAACCCACAGCTAATATCATACTGAATGGGCAAAAACTGGAAAAATTCCCTTTGAAACCTGGCACAAGACAGGGATGCCCTCTCTCACCACTCCTATTCAACATAGTGTTGGAAGTTCTGGCTAGGGCAATCAGGCAAAAGAAAGAAATCAAGGGTATTCAGTTAGGAAAAGAAGAAGTCAAATTGTCCCTGTTTGCAGATGACATGATTGTATATTTAGAAAACCCCATTGTCTCAGCCCAAAATCTCCTTAAGCTGATAAGCAACTTCAGCAAAGTCTCAGGATACAAAATTAATGTGCAAAAAATCACAAGCATTCTTATACACCAGTAACAGACAAGCAGAGAGCCAAATCAGGAATGAACATCCATTCACAATTGCTTCAAAGAGAATAAAATACCTAGGAATCCAACTTACAAGGGATGTAAAGGACCTCTTCAAGGAGAACTACAAACCACTGCTCAGTGAAATAAAAGAGGACACAAACAAATGGAAGAACATACCATGCTCATGGATAGGAAGAATCAATATCGTGAAAATGGCCATACTGCCCAAGGTTATTTATAGATTCAATGCCATCCCCATCAAGCTACCAATGAGTTTCTTCA
>NW_022329239.1:0-16537 GCF_002776525.5 Piliocolobus tephrosceles | reverse complement strand
TGAAGAAACTCATTGGTAGCTTGATGGGGATGGCATTGAATCTATAAATAACCTTGGGCAGTATGGCCATTTTCACGATATTGATTCTTCCTATCCATGAGCATGGTATGTTCTTCCATTTGTTTGTGTCCTCTTTTATTTCACTGAGCAGTGGTTTGTAGTTCTCCTTGAAGAGGTCCTTTACATCCCTTGTAAGTTGGATTCCTAGGTATTTTATTCTCTTTGAAGCAATTGTGAATGGATGTTCATTCCTGATTTGGCTCTCTGCTTGTCTGTTACTGGTGTATAAGAATGCTTGTGATTTTTTGCACATTAATTTTGTATCCTGAGACTTTGCTGAAGTTGCTTATCAGCTTAAGGAGATTTTGGGCTGAGACAATGGGGTTTTCTAAATATACAATCATGTCATCTGCAAACAGGGACAATTTGACTTCTTCTTTTCCTAACTGAATACCCTTGATTTCTTTCTTTTGCCTGATTGCCCTAGCCAGAACTTCCAACACTATGTTGAATAGGAGTGGTGAGAGAGGGCATCCCTGTCTTGTGCCAGGTTTCAAAGGGAATTTTTCCAGTTTTTGCCCATTCAGTATGATATTAGCTGTGGGTTTGTCATAAATAGCTCTTATTCTTTTGAGGTACGTTCCATCAATACCGAATTTGTTGAGCGTTTTTAGCATGAAGGGCTGTTGAATTTTGTCAAAAGCCTTTTCTGCATCTATTGAGATAATCATGTGGTTCTTGTCTTTGGTTCTGTTTATATGCTGGATTATGTTTATTGATTTGCGAATGTTGAACCAGCCTTGCATCCCAGGGACGAAGCCCACTTGATCATGGTGGATAAGCTTTTTGATGTGCTGCTGAATCCCGTTTGCCAGTATTTTATTGAGGATTTTTGCATCGATGTTCATCAGGGGTATTGGTCTAAAATTCTCATTTTTGTTGTGTCTCTACCAGGCTTTGGTATCAGGATGATATTGGCCTCATAAAATGAGTTAGGGAGGATTCCCTCTTTTTCTATTGATTGAAATAGTTTCAGAAGGAAGGGTACCAGCTCCTCCTTGTACCTCTGGTAGAATTCAGCTGTGAATCCATCTGGTCCTGGGCTTTTTTTGGTGGGTAGGCTTTTAATTGTTGCCTCAATTTCAGAGGCTGCTATTGGTCTATTCAGGGATTCAACTTCTTCCTGGTTTAGTCTTGGGAGAGTGTAAGTGTCCAGGTAAGTATCCATTTCTTCTAGATTTTCTAGTTGATGTGCATAGAGGTGTTTATAGTATTCTCTGATGGTAGTTTGTATTTCTGTGGGGTTGGTGGTGATATCCCCTTTATCATTTTTTATTGCGTCTATTTGATTCCTCTCTCTTTTCTTCTTTATTAGTCTTGCTAGGGGTCTGTCAATTTTGTTGATCTTGTCAAAAAACCAACTCCTGGATTCATTGATTTTTTTGGAGGGTTTTTTGTGTCTCTATCTCCTTCAGTTCTGCTCTGATCTTAGTTATTTCTTGCCTTCTGCTAGCTTTTGAATGTGTTTGCTCTTGCCTCTCTAGTTCTTTTAATTGTGATGTTAGAGTGTCAATTTTAGATCTTTCCTGCTTTCTCTTGTGGGCATTTAGTGCTATGAATTTCCCTCTACACACTGCTTTAAATGTGTCCCAGAGATTCTGGTATGTTGTATCTTTCTTCTCATTGGTTTCAAAGAACATCTTTATTTCTGCTTTCATTTCGTTATGTACCCAGTAGTCATTCAGGAGCAGGTTGTCAGTTTCCATGTAGTTGAGCGGTTTTGATTGAGTTTCTTAGTCCTGAGTTCTAGTTGGATTGCACTGTGGTCTGAGAGACAGTTTGTTATAATTTCTGTTCTTTTACATTTGCTGAGGAGTGCTTTACTTCCAATTATGTGGTCAATTTTGGAATAAGTGCCATGTGGTGCTGAGAAGAATGAATATATATTGTTGACTTGGGGTGGAGAGTTCTATAGATGTCTATTAGGTCCGCTTGGTGCAGAGATGAGTTGAATTCCAGGATATCCTTGTTAACTTTGTGTCTCGTTGATCTGTCTAATGTTGACAGTGGAGTGTTGAAGTCTCCCATTATTATTGTATGGGAGTCTAAGTCTCTTTGTAAGTCTCTAAGGACTTGCTTGATGAATTTGGGTGCTCCTGTATTGGGTGCATATATATTTAGGATAGTTAGCTCTTCCTGTTGAATTGATCCCTTTACCATTATGTAATGGCCTTCTTTGTCTCTTTTGATGTTTGATGGTTTAAAGTCTGTTTTATCAGAGACTAGGATTGCAACTCCTGCTTTTTTTTGTTCTCCATTTGCTTGGTAGATCTTCCTCCATCCCTTTATTTTGAGCCTATGTATGTCTCTGCATGTGAGATGGGTCTCCTGAAGACAGCAGACTGATGGGTCTTGACTCTTTATCCAGTTTGCCAGTCTGTGTCTTTTAATTGGAGCACTTAGTCCATTAACATTTAAGGTTAATATTGTTATGTGTGAATTTGATCCTGCCAAAATGATGTTAACTGGCTATTTTGCCCATTATTTGATGCAGTTTCTTCCTAGCCTCAATGGTCTTTACATTTTGGCATGTTTTTGCAATGGCTAGTACCGGTTGTTCCTTTCCATGTTTAGGGCTTCCTTCAGGGTCTCTTGTAAGGCAGGCCTGGTGGTGACAAAATCTCTAAGCATTTGCTTATCTGTAAAGGATTTTATTTCTCCTTCACTGATGAAACTAAGTTTGGCTGGATGTGAAATTCTGGGTTTAAAATTCTTTTCTTTAAGAACGTTGAATATTGGCCCCCACTCTCTTCTGGCTTGTAGAGTTTCTGCCGAGAGATCTGCTGTCAGTCTGATGGGCTTCCCTTTGTGGGTAACCCGACCTTTCTCTCTGGCTGCCCTTAAGTTTTTTTCCTTCATTTCGACTTTGGTGAATCTGGCAATTATGTGTCTTCGAGTTGCTCTTCTGGAGGAGTATCTTTGTGGCGTTCTCTGTATTTCCTGAATTTGAATGTTGGCCTGCCCTACTAAGTTGGGAAAGTTCTCCTGGATGATATCCTGAAGAGTGTTTTCCAATTTGGTTCCATTTTCCCCCTCACTTTCAGGCACCCCAATCAGACATAGATTTGGTTTTTTTACATAATCCCATACTTCCTGCAGGCTTCGTTCATTTCTTTTTCTTCTTTTTTCTTTTGATTTCTCTTCTCGCTTCATTTCATTCATTTGATCCTCAATCGCTGATACTCTTTCTTCCAATTGATCGAGTGGGTTACTGAAGCTTGTGCATTTGTCACGCATTTCTCGTGTTGTGGTTTTCATATCTGTCATTTCGTTTATGACCTTCTCTGCATTAATTAGTCTAGCTGTCAATTCTTCCACTCTTTTTTCAAGATTTTTAGTTTCTTTGCGCTGGGTACGTAATTACTCCTTTAGCTCTGAGGGGTTTGATGGACTGAAGCCTTCTTCTCTCATCTTGTCAAAGTCATTCTCTGACCAGCCTTAATCCATTGCTGGCAATGGGCTGTGCTCCTTTGCAGGGAGAGATGCACTCTTATTTTTTGAATTTCCAGCTTTTCTGCCCTGCTTTTTCCCCATCTTTGTGGTTTCATCTGCCTCTGGTCTTTGATGATGGTGACGTACTGATGGGGTTTTGGTATAGATGTCCTTCCTGTTTGATAGTTTTCCTTCTGACAGTCAGGACCCTCAGCTATAGGTCTGTTGGAGATTGCTTGAGGTCCACTCCAGACCCTGTTTGCCTGGGTATCAGCAGCAGAGGTTGCAGAAGATAGAATATTGCTGAACAGCGAGTGTACCTGTCTGATTCTTACTTTGGAAGCTTCCTCTCAGGGGTGTACTCCACCCTGTGAGGTGTGGGGTGTCAATCTGCCCCTATTGGGGGATGTCTCCCAGTTAGGCTACTCAGGGGTCAGGGACCCACTTGAGCAGGCAGTCTGTCCCTTTTCCGATCTCAACCTCCATGTGGGGAGATCCACTGCTCTCTTCAAAGCTGTCAGACAGAGTCGTTTGCATCTGCCGGGGTTTCTGCTGCTTTTTTGGTGTTACTGTTTAGCTGTGCCCTGTCCCCAGAGGTGGAGTCTACCGAGACAGGCAGGTTTCCTTGAGCTGCTGTGAGCTCCTCCCGGTTCGAGCTTCACAGCAGCTTTGTTTACCTACTTAAGCCTCAGCAATGTCAGGCGTCCCTCCCCCAGCCTCACTGCCACCCTGCGGTTAGATGGCAGACTGCTGTGCTAGCAATAAAGGAGGCTCCGTGGCCGTGGGACCTTCCTGGCCAGGTGTGGTATACAATCTCCTGGTGTGCCCGCCTGTTAAAGTGCAGTATTGGGTGGAAGTTACCTGATTTTCCAGGTGTTGTGTGTCTCAGTTCCCCTTGCTAGGAAAAGGGATTCCCTTCCCCCTTGCGCTTCCCAGGTGAGGGGATGCCTTGCCCTGCTTCAGCTCTTGCTGGTCGGGCTGCAGCAGCTGACCAGCACTGATTGTCCGGCACTCCCTAGTGAGATGACCCCAGTACCTCAGTTGAAAATGCAGAAATCACCGGTCTTGTGTGTCACTCGAGCTGGGAGTTGGAGACTGGAGCTGTTCCTATTCAGCCATCTTGCTCTGCCCCTTCGACTGCAGGCAACATCTTCTTAACAAACTATTTTCTCCCTGTGTCAGCCCAAATTAGTACCTGTTGCTTAGCTATGAACTCTGATTTAGTGAGCTATCGCCTGTGAATAAGAAACAGCCTGCAACAAGAAGACCTGAGTGTTAGTTTGGGTTCATTAACTGTCTGTGAGACCCTGAGCAAGTGCTTGACCCTGAGTGTGGTGCTGGCAGAGCCAGTCAAAATACACTTCCCTGGATTTAGTAAATTTTCTCTTCTGCTCGCTTTGTTCCTTGCCTCTTTTTCCCTGGGAACAAGATGGGAAAAAGGATGAAGAGTTCTACTACACCTCACACAACGTTGCCCAAAATCAGTCTAAGGATTCCAGTGAGTTCAGCTCTCAAGCTTCATGTAATTCAAAGACCAATGCAAAGGGAGCCTATTCTTTTGGGAACTTACAGCTTGGTGGACTATAATGTATATAGCTTTTGTTGGATGCCTGCATGTGGATTTCTCATTTCCAATTCCAGCATGTATTATTTTCTGTATTGTAACTCCTTTAGGGAAATGAAGCCCTTCCACATAATGGAAGCATTTAATAGTTGTCAAATGGATGTCAAATAAATACCAACTCATATATAAATATAATTACCCCTAAATTTATATGTTTCTTGACCTATATGTGTGTGAATGTATATGTGTATATCTCTATGTATGTTGATGCTTCAGTGAGGTAGTAATGAGTGTATTATAATCTCTGTGTAGCGAATAAGGAACCTGTCAAACCAAGGAGTCATCTGTGTTCACCCAGTTTCTGATCAGTGGCAGAGGTGGAAGCAATTTTCCAATTTCTGGATAATTTCTCTTCAATATAACTAAGTGGTGTGAAAAAACAGAATTGGTTTAAAGAATACACCAGGTGTGGCCCACGTAGACCTTAGTTAGAATCTTCACTCAGACCATTGTGGGCATGAAACATTTCTTACTCTACAGCCACCTGCTTACCGCTGAGCCATCACCTCACAGCTGGGCCAATAAACAGCAAAGTGTCCAAGACTCGAGCCACACCCGGCTGGGTGTGGGTGACCAAGAAGGTCTTGTACCTGATTGCCAATTTCCGTAAATGCCCTTGGTTTTTAGTGTGATTTATGTGTCATAGGCTTCATCCTGTGATTTGTTATGGCCTCATCAATTAACGGGGTTTTGGCAGAGCCATGTTTTTCTGCTGTTCTCTCTGGCAGGAGAGTTTGTTCAGCAAACAAGAAGGAAGCAGGTTGAGATGAAAACACAGAGATTCAATCTTCCCTTGTGTTTCTTCCCATCTGGGCAGGACTGAATCAGCCAGCATTGATGTATTTTGGTGATGTGGGTTCCATCATAACCTGTTCCTTTCATGTCGCAGGAGAGCTGTAGTGGCCCCTTTCAGCTTTCTAAGGAACTAGAGGTTTAAATGAATTTATAAAAATTTGCTGGTATAGAAGACCTATCTGAGTTTCCCAGAAAAAAATAAAACACAATAAAATATAATGCAGCCTGTTGACAAAATGAGTTGATGGTGACCAAAGTCAGAATAGTTACCTCTGGGAGTGTGTACTGACAAGGAAGAAATCATCGAAATGGGCCTTCCATTATGGAAACATTGTATATCATGACCTGGGTGGCAGTTATGTGTGTGTGCATATTTAAATAGATGTACAGTTAAGATTTAGACATTTTACACTCTGTATATTATAATCATATTAAGTTTCTTCTTCTTAAAATACAGTCTCTTGTAACGGCAGGGACACCATATTCAGGGCCACTTTCTCATTGTTCACATTTTAGTTCTCTTCATTTGTCAGTGAGGCCTTTGCTGACCATGGCGAGAGTAGCCCACTCTCTAGAAGAGTAGCCCCTCTGCACTCTATCCAATTACCTGAGTTATTTTCTTCATCACAGTTGTCATCATCTGAAAATGGTGTATTTACTGACTTATTTCTTGGCTATGTCTCACCACTAGCATGTAGATTCTGTGACAGCAGAGTTTCTGGTGGCCATTTTTCCCGTGCGGTCCCCAGCAGGAGACGTGCTGATTGTATGACTGACGGCAGTGGAGACACATGAGCTGGTGTAAGGACTCAGTTAGTGGACAAGTGCTACCAAAATGAACTCATGAGATCATAGGATGCTCATGGTTGGGACCTGGGGCTGTGGTCAAAGACAAGAGTGAAATTTAAGCAGGCCAAAGTCCAACATACCGGCCAGTAAATAAGTGGAGGTCACAATCAGGCATTAGTGGTCACCAGGCCAGCTGTGAGGGTAGCTCAGGACTGCAGGGCCAGCCCTGTCCTCTCCAGCCAAGGCACGGCCCTGCTGGCAGGTCAGTTTAGTGTTTTGAACGTGCCACCTGAGGTTAGAACAGACCAGTGTTTCTCAACCAGGAGCAAGTTTACTTTGCAAAGGATAGCTACCAATACCTAAAGACATTTTTATTTATCACAACTGGGGAAGAGAGCTACTGGAATTTAGTGATGAGAGGACAGGGATGCTGCCAGACATCCTACAACACACGGGACAGCCCCCAACCTTCCTCAGACAAGAATCATCCAGGCCAAAATACCAGTAGTGCCCAGGGTAAGAAACCTTGGATTCAAGGGAAGGGCACACCACCTGAAGAAGAAAGAAATCAGGATCTTGCTTTAAAAATGCATAAATACTGTGCTTTTTCACTTTTGAAAGCAAAAGACACAATTCTTTCTCCTTTCTTTCTTTCTTGACCGAGTCTCACTCCATTGTACAGGTTGGAGTGCAGTGTCTCAGCTCACTGCAACCTCCACCTTCCAGGTTCAAGTGATTCTCCTGCCTCAGCCTCCCGAGTTGCTGGTATTACAGGCATGTGCCACCATGCCAAGCTAATTTTTGTATTTTTAGTAGAGATGGGGTTTTGTCTTGTCGGCCATGACTGGTCTCAAACTCCTGAACTGAAGTGATTCAACTGTGTCGACCTCCCAAAGTGCTGTGATTACAGGGGTGAGCCACCATGCCTGGCCGGGACATGGATTTTTTGAGAAAAACAATTTCTATCTGCAAGCCAGTTTTTATGGCTACACTTTTCTTCACAAAGGTGATCAATATTTAGACTTGTTTTATAGTGGTATTCTGGAATTTAAAACTTACACCTGTTTTGAGTTTCCCTCACTGGATGAGTTCCTAACTCCTGAAAACCAGTCATTCTTGGGCTCCTGTTCAATTTCTTCAATGAATCTCTCTAATTTAATTCAAATTTCCCACTTTTCTATTAAATGACACCCAGGTTAATTGAGCCTAATATTTGAATCAAACACATTTAATGACTGTCCCTTCGTTCAGGCCTTGACAGCTGGGTGCCCACTTGGTAACCTAGAGCCCCAGCAAAGTCAATAGTTAGGGTGAAGTTAATCCCTCTGCTCCCTTCTTCCCCACTGGGGCTGGAGCCTCTTGCTTGAGACAGGCTTTATCACCAGTGAAGTGTATGTTTCTCAAGCCAATGGATTCAGTACTTCGGCTATATCTCATGCCTTGACACTAGATGTCAGAGAAGGTTAATGGTGGACTCAATTTAGAGGCCAGCTAACGCAGCTGCTGGCACACTTGGATCATGTTTTGGAGCAAAGGTGATGTATGACTCCATTCCCATCACACACATATATTACAATAAAAGGTGTATTAGTGTGTAGTGTTTTTCTTTTTCTTTTTTTTTTTTTTTTTTTTTTTTTGAGATGGAGTCTCGCTGTGTCGCCCAGGCCGGAGTGCAGTGGCCGGATCTCCCGGGTTTAGGCCATTCTGTGTCACCCAGGCCGGGTGCAAGCTTCCCCTCCCGGGTTTAGGCCATTCTCCTGCCTCAGCCTCCCCAGTAGCTGGGACTACAGGCGCCCGCCACCTCGCCTGGCTAGTTTTTTGTATTTTTTAGTAGAGACGGGGTTTCACCATATTAGCCAGGATGGTCTCGATCTCCTGACCTCGTGATCCGCCCGTCTCGGCCTCCCAAAGAGCTGGGATTACAGGCTTGAGCTACCGCGCCCTGCCAGTGTGTAGTATTTTTAAAGGCTAGTCATAAAAGATGAATAACGAGGGAGTTTAAAGCTAAGATATAGCTACCAAGTTGAATGGCCAAGATTGATATCAAACACTCACAGTGGAGAAAACCCATTCCTCCGAGACCACCATCCAAAAAATTACCTCAATTCAGCATATTTAAATATGTCACTCAATATATTGCTAACATAATTAAATTTCCAGGCCTGAGAACTTAGACAATTTCCTAAGATAATAAATGACATCAAGGTTTAACTGATGCAGATGCAAGTAGAAACTCTCCAAGGATGCAAAGAGGCATTGCACTCTGAATCAAGGTTGGGGTGTCTGCTGGGGTGGCTGTGGTAGGACAGAGCTCTGCCACAGGTTTGAGCTTGTCCTTCTTTCAGAGGGATGTCTCTTTAGCTTGCTGTATCTGCCAACTGGGACAGCATAGTGTGGTAGAAATTTAGCTGAAACCAGAACCAAGAGGTGAATGTTTTTGTCAGAGCTGTGTTACTAAAATTCTGCTTGATCTCAGAGGAGACACACCTCCCTGGGCATTGGAGGCTGCTCTTGTCTGTAGACAGATGGGCTAAAGAACACATACTTCTGAGTGTTTTAAACTTGGTGTTCCGTAATGTATTCTTTCTTATTTTTGGTCAAGCTTTAGGAGAGCAATGTGCCTCTTTCCCTCCCATCAACAGCTCCCAGTCCCAGATATCCTTTGGAAACTGTGTGGCACTCAATTTTTCTTTCAGCTACTGGTGGTTTATGAATGGTGGTAGTGGTAGAGGCATGGGGTTTGGTAGTATTTCCTACCAAATTCTACAGTAAGACTGTAGAATACCATTGTCTTACTAGCTAGGTTCCTCAGGGTACTATTAACACTCTCTTGTCCAGGTAACCTCAGGGTGTACTTGGGTCATATTTACATCCTTACCAAGTGAAAAGTGATTTCTCAAACAGAAGACCACGGAAAATAAATGGCCTTCATAAAGAATCTGGCTAAAACAAAAGCCAAATGCAGGTTTAAAGAGTGGAGCCACATGTACACACGGAGCTGTGTTTGGAAGAAATAGTGGGTGACCCTATTGGGGTAACCCTATGCCTTGCACATGGGGTAGGGTAGTGCCCTCATTTGGTGTCAGTTAAAAACTGTTGAACACCAACGAGGCTCTAGGACTGTGCCAGAGGGTGGTACTTGCCATTGATTTACTCATAGCATTTTAGGGAAATGGGAAGAAATCATTTCACAACACTGTCGTGGTATGATAATATAGGTAAATATTTTACTTGCTGATCTGTTTGGAGCCTTGTTAGCTTTGCCTTTTACTAGCACCTTATTTCCAGATGCCTTCTTGAATCTCTGCCAGTGGATTGGTTTTTATAGCAGTGACCTCCAACCTCAATATAACCACAGAAACTAAAAGCTTTGATTCACTATCCTAGGAAAGGTTTGTTTAATGTTAGACTTTTTCTCTATATATCAATATTGAATAAATCTCTCAACATACCTATTGCCTACACGAACACATACAGACACACACTCGTCTGAGGCAGTGGGTCTCAACTGGGAGTGCTTTTTGGCCATGTCTAGAGACATTTGGATTATCACAACTGGGGTGCTGGTAACTGCTGGCATCTCATGGGGAAAGGCCAGGGACGCTGCTGAACATTCCTTGATTCACAGGATAGCCCTGAATATCCCATGATTCACAGGAGAGCCACAGAAATTCTGACCAAAGGCAGTTGCTATGGACTGAAATTTTCTGGTCCTTAAATTTCATATGTTGAAATTCTAATCTCAATGTGATGATATTAAGAGGTGGAGCCTTTGGTAGGTAATTAAGTCATGAAGGTGGAGTTCTAATGAATGGGATTAATACCTTTTTAAAAACACATGAGAGCTTGTTTTGTCTCCCTCTGCAACCATCAGAAGGTTTCTCTGGGAGATAAAGATCTGCCTCCAAGATGGTGCACTCACACCACTGGCAAGCTCACTGAGAATTCAATGAGAAGATGATCATCTGAAAAACAGGAATTGAACCTTCACAAAACACCAGATCTGCTGATCACTTGATCTTGGAATTCCCAGTCTCCAGAAATGTGAAGAATAGATTTCTGTTGCTTAAACCGTCCAATCTTTGGCATTTCTGTTATAGCAGCCTGAATTAAGACAGTACTCTACTTAACATAAACTCAACCAGTTGAAAAATAATAAAAACAATCTTACATATATTGTAACTTTGGTCTCAATGTATCAAAATAACTGGTTCCACTGATTTTTTTTAAGTAACGAATTACTTACATGTGGATTGGTGAATGAACAGGTGAAATGTGTTGCCAGTTGATTAATGCAGGAAATGAATGCTCAGAATGGTGTGCCTGAGCAGGGGTGACAACTAATATGGATTCAAGCAGTCATCACAGAAGATGGTCATAATAATGGCAGGTAACTTGGGAAAGAAGATTTACTCAAAAACTGAGTCTGGGAACACTTTGATAATTAGGGGTCTAGAAGACAAGAAAAAATCAGCAGAAAACTTGGAAAGGAAAGCTCAGAAAATTAGAAGGAGAGCCAAGAAGAATGTCCCAGAAAGAAAGTGAAGCAAGTATTTCATGGAGGAGGGATGATCAATTACGTCAAATGCGGCTGAGGGCTTAAACAAAATAGTAACACTCGATTTTCGTGTTGAGATCTCTTGAGAGTTCAGTAGAGATTCAAAGAAGAGAAAGCAGAGAGAGAAAGTACAGACTTTCATTTGAGAGATTTCCCTATGAAGGGCAATAGAGAAATAGGGCTGTAGCTAGAAGGCAGTTGTGAGACCAAGAGGGGTGTGTTGCTTGCTTTTCCTGGTGGGAGATATTATATAGCATGTTGGCATGCTGATGGTAAAGGGCCACTAAAGAGGAAAATATTGGTGATGAAGGAGTGATAGAGGAAAATGGCTTGAACAATGTTTTAGAGTTGCAGAGAGGGTTAGGACCTTGGGTATAAGGGAAGCATTTGCCTATGGTGGAAACACAGATAATTCTTTGGCATTGTCTTGGCAATCTATTACCATATAACAAATTGCCCCTAAATTTAGTAGCTTGAAAAACCCACGTTTATTATTTCACACAATATATGCTGATCAGGAATTTAGCAGCCTCTAAGTTGGGTAGTTCTGGCCCAAGATCTGCTATGAGGTTGCAGTGAAGATGTTGGCCAAGGCTGGAACCATTAGAAGACTTGTCTGGGAGGTAATGATCTGCTTCCAAGATGGTGCACTCACATGACTGGCAAGCTCATATTGGCTGCTGGTTGGAAGCCTAAGCTCCTCACTGATGGACTCCTTCATAGGGCTACTTGCATGTATTCACAACATAGCACTTTTCCCCAGAGCAAATGATCCAAGAAAGAACAAGGTAGAAGCCGCAGTGCTTTTACAATCTAGCCTGGGAAGCCACACATATTCAGTGCCTTCACAATCTGTTTTTTAGTACAAAGTCATTATGTCCTCAGTCTAGGGAAGGGATTTTAGACTCCTCTTTTTGAAGAGACTAGTGTCAAGGGTTTGTACACATATTCTTAAACCACCACATTATAGCAACAAGAAGAAAGCCAGTGGATATGTCCATAGATGCCAATATTACATCCATAGATGCTGGTGGATACAGAGATGGCAATTGGTTGACTTTTCTGAGTGTTTCTATGTCTTCAATAAAATAGGAAGCAAGGCCATCAGCTGAGAGTGGCTGTGGGGTGAAGATGTAGGAATGGGAGAGTGAATGAACTGGTAGGACTTTCAGGTCAATTAGGGGCTCCCTCAAGGTTAGTGGTCATGAACTTAAGCAACGAAAATCAACAGTGTGGATGTTTTCCTCCAAGTGGGCTCAGCTAAGAGCACAGAGTGTGAGAAAAAATACTCTGACCTCCATGAAGAGAGACCAGGGCTTTTCCTTTTTATTTAAGTATTCACAAAGTTTTTTCCTTTTTATTTTCTATTTTTTGAGACAGGGTCTCACTCTGTTGACCAGACTGGAATGCAGTGGCATGATCATGGCTCACTGGAGCCTCAACTTCCCAGGCTCAGGTGATCCTTGCCCGTTAGCTTCCTGAGTAGCTAGGACTACAGGCATGCACTACTATGCTCTGCTAATTTTTTATTATTAGTGGAGACAGGGTTTCACCTTGTTGTCCAGTATGATCTTGAACTCGTGGCCTCCCAATGTGCTCTCATTACAGTAGTCTGCCACAATGCCTGGCCTCCTTTTTATTTTTAAAGAACATATTTGATAGAATCAACTTAGGAAGAGTGCTTCATATCTCTTTCCAATTTACATTATTCTGTAATGTCTTCCCAAGTTAACTACATGCAGGATTTATCCTCTCTGTTCTCTTAATATGAGCAATTAGGGCTGCACTGTGCTCCTAGCTGATGGAGCCCCAGCATGCTATTTCGGACTAAATGGAAAGTGATGGTACAAGCTATAGCAGGATAGATTTTCCTTTTTGTGAGGAAAGCATCCTCATACGTAGAGCTACTTAAACACAAAAGGGACTGCCTCAAAAGTAGTGCATATGGCCTACTTTTGGAGAAGCGTTGCTGCATCACTAGGCTCCTTCAGAAGGAAAACCTACACCAGGTGGGAGTTTGGAGTAATGGACTTCCAAGGACCCCCTCCAATTCTCTGATTCTGTGATCCGGTCACATGGGATCTTTTCATCGAAAAAATATTTACTGAGCCCTTTTTGTGTGACATGCACTGTGTATTGAACCCTCTTGTGCGCCACTTCAGATGTTCTCAGACTTGCCTCTTGTGCGAGCTGCAGCTGCAGCACCCACTTCCCTGCAGACTTCAACAAAGTCTCCGCATATGCAGCCTGATAGGGTTTTGCTTCTGATCTGCAGCATGAGCTGCTTTGCTTCATGCCCTGGCTTCTCTACAGCTGTGTCATTCGTTGGATGCCCAGGGGAGTCCATTTGCCAGTCAAGCCTGTGCAATCTGGAAAGGTGGAGGAGATAGGGCTCCATGAGATACCTGGACCAGTGGGGCATGGGATTCCTCCCTCTTTCTTCTCAGAAAATGGTCTGAGAGACTTACAGAAGCTTCCCCAGAAGTTCTTGAGGGAACCACCTGTTACAGCTGCAGCAGTTGACTTGATAATATGACCTTGTTCTGTGTCTCCCTTCTTCGCTCTTACCCAGTGATGTCACACTCTCAAATAACTACTCAAATATAGCCTTTGACTTCCACTCCACTTTTGGGGAAATCTAGGCTAAAATCATTTTAATAGGTGATAGGAATATAGTATTGATCAAAATAAACATGGCCCTTGTCGGCATGGGGCTTATAGTCTTAAGATACATTCTAACATGAAACTCTACATTTCTATTTCATCCATAGGGAGAAAGAGAAACAGAGGGGCATATTCATAAGGTTTTGATATTTATAAAATCTTTCAGAGGCACCTTTATCATATAATCTTGGCTGAAAATTTACTGGCATTTTTATTCACTGTTTATCATCATAGACCCTGAGTAACAGAGGTGTGAATCAGCTGTTGAGGCCTACATTAGTTATGTAATATGATTTAAGAAATTGGAAAATAGGTTTACTAGAGTCCTTTTTGGAATAACATGTGATATGAGAATTTTGGATTTTAAAATTCCTTCTTTATAATTTATTTAGAGGGTACCTTCCTAAATGGTATTATTTGATACTAAGTTGCTGGTTTGGAAGTTTATATTTGGCATAAAATGGGATGTTCTGGCTGTATGTGGCGGCTTATGCATGTAATCCTTCCACTTTGGGAGGCTGTGGCTAGTGCGTCACTTGAGCTCAGGAGTTTCACACTACCCTGTGAGATCTTTTTCCAGACTACCCTGTGAGATCTAAAATACAAAAGTTAGCCAGGCATGGTGGTGCGAGCCTGTAGTCCCAGGTACTCAGGAGGCTGAGATAGAAGGATTCCTTGAGCCCTGGAGGTGGAGGTTGCAGTGAGCATAGACTGCACCACTATATGCCAGTCCAGGTGACAGAGTGAGGCCCTGTCTCAAAAAATAAAAATAAAAATAAAAATAAAAATAAAAATAAATAAAATGCGGTGTTTTTAAGTTTCTTATAAAGTATAATTTTGTAGTTTAATTTTTTTGTGTATTCATAGTCATATTCATATGGTTAAAAGTTCCCTCTCATGCCCTGCATATCCTCCAGTTTGTATTCTCTCCAAGAGGTAACCAGTTATTAGTTTCTTATTTATTCTTCTAGATAAACTGTATGCATGTTAGACTCGCCACACATACATATTTTTTTCCTATTTTTATATTTTTTAAAAATGATAGTTCACTAGGCATGTCATGGATCTTGCTATTTTTCTCTTAATATATTCTTGAGATCTTCCCATTTTATTATATAAATTCATTCTTTTTAGATGTAGAGTGTTTTATTGTTATATATGTTGCAATGAGAAACCTTGTACAAATGTCATAATTACATGTGTAAGTATGTCTGTGGGGAAAGTGTTTTTAAAGAGTAAATGCTGCATTAAAGACTTATGCACTAGTCATTTCGATAGCCATTGACATATTGCTCTTCCGTGGCATTGCAGTAGTTTACATGCCCACCAACAATATATGAAAATGCCTATTTAGGTATAAAATGCTTACTTTAAAAATTAATAAATGATTTATATTCTATTATAAAAATACATGCACATGTATGCTCACTGCAGCACTGTTCACAATACCAAAACATGAAATCAACCCAGACACCCATTAGTGATAGACTGGATGAAGAAAACGTTGTACATGTACACCATGGAATACTATGAAGCCGTAAAAAGGAATGGGATCATGCCCTTCACAGGGACATAGATGAAGCTGGAAGCAAACTAACACAGGAACAGAAAATCAAACACCACATGTTCTCACTTATAAGCGGAAGCTGAACAATGAGAACACATAGACACAAAGAGGGAAACAACACATACTGGGGCCTGACAGGGGAGAGTGGGCATGGAGAGAGAATTAAGGAAAAGAGCTAATGCATGCTGGGCTGAATACCCAAAATTATGGGTTGATACGTGCAGCAAACCAGCATGGTACACGTTTACCTAGTAACAAATCTGCACATCCTGCACATGTATCAGGGAACCTAAAAAAATAATTAATATATGACATAAAAGTTTTTAATAAAATTCAAGAAAGTGAATGAAACAACATTTACCTACTGTGAAGCTTATGTTTTCAAGAAAAAAAATTGAAATTTGTATTACTGTAAAACAAGAGTCTACAGAGAACGTTTTCTGATTTGGGCCCTAAGGTTAGATTTCTAGTCCCAACACCGTGGATACAGAAGTTTCTCTTGCGGGGGTGGAGCAAGGTGGCCGAATAGGAACAGCTCCAGTCTCCATCTACCAGCGCGAGCGACACAGAAGACCAGTGATTTCTGCATTTTCAACTGAGGTACTGGGGTCATCTCACTCAGGAGTGCCGGACAATCCGTGCAGGTCAGCTGCTGCAGCCTGACCAGCGAGAGCTGAAGCAGGGCGAGGCATCACCTCACCTGGGAAGCGCGGGGGGAAGGGAGTCCCTTTCCCTAGCCAGGGGAACTCAGACACACAACACCTGGAAAATCGGGTAACTCCCACCCCAATACTGCGCTATAACACCGGCACACCGGAGAATATATCCCACAACTGGCCAGGAGGGTCCCACACCCACGGAGCCTCCCTCCTTGCTAACACAGCAGTCTATGGCAATCTGACCTCAAGGCAGCAGCGAGGCTGGGGGAGGGGCGCCCGCCATCGCTGAGGCTTAAGTAGGTAAATAAAGCCCCTGGGAAGCTCAAACTGGGTGGAGCTCAGAGCAGCTCAAGGAAACCTGCCTGTCTCTGTAGACTGCGCCTCTGGGG
>NW_022329232.1:0-1068 GCF_002776525.5 Piliocolobus tephrosceles | reverse complement strand
ATGCCAGTCAGAATGGAGATTATTAAAAAGTCAAGAAACAACAGATGCTGGTGAGACTGTGGGGAAACAGGAACACTTTTACACTGTTGGAGCGAATGTAATTTCAACCACTGTGGAAGACAGTGTGGTGATTTTTCAAAGACCTAGAATCAGAAATACCATTTGACCCAGCAATGCCATTACTGGGTATATACCCAAAGGAATATAAATTCTTGTATTATAAAGATACTTGCATGCATATGTTCATTGCCACATGATTCGCAATAGCAAAAACATGGAATCAACCCAAATGCCCATCAGTGACAGACTGGATACAGAAAATGTGATACATATACACCATGGAATACTATGCAGCCATAAAAAGGAATGAGATCATGTCTTTTGCAGGGACATGGATGAAGCTGGAAGCCGTTATTCTCAGCAAACTAATGCAGGAATAGAAAACCAAATACACATGTTCTCACTTATAAGTTGCAGATGAACAATGAGAAAACATAGACACAGGGAGGGGAACAACATACACTGGAGGCTGTCTGGTGGTGAGTGGGGAGGGAGTACATCAGAATAAATAGCTAATGCATGTGGGGCTGAATACCTAGGTTATGGGTTGATAGGTACAGCAAACCACCATGGCACACACTTACCTATGTAACAAAACTGAACGTCCTGCACATGTATCCTGGAATTAAAATGAAATAAAATAAAATTTTTAAAAACTTTTTTTTTCTAAGTCCTGTTTGCAATTTTCAACGTGAACTTTCTAGTAGACATTTATCATATATAGAATTACATAGTTGATTTTGAACAACTATGGTTCTGCCGTTCTTTAAAATGCAAATTCTTTATGAGTATGTGCGTATATATGTACACATGTGTGTATATATATTTGCGTGTGTATATATATGTGTGTGTATATATATGTGTACATGTATGTGTGTGTGTGCATATATATATATATATATAATCTTTTATAGTTCAAGGCAAAGCATCTGACTGAGGATAACATAGGGATCTACGAAGCCTTGAACACTGAAGACACTTTGTTGTTATTGCCAGTTAAATAGCTAC
>NW_022329221.1:0-1292 GCF_002776525.5 Piliocolobus tephrosceles | reverse complement strand
AAGTAAAGCACTCCTCAGCAAATGTAAAAGAACAGAAATTATAACAAACTGTCTCTGAGACCACAGTGCAATCAAACTAGAACTCAGGACTAAGAAACTCAATCAAAACTGCTCAACTACATGGAAACTGAACAACCTGCTCCTGAATGACTACTGGGTACATAATAAAATGAAGGCAGAAATAAAGATGTTCTTTGAAACCAATGAGAACAAAGATACAACATACCAGAATCTCTGGGACACATTTAAAGCAGTGTGTAGAGGGAAATTTATAGCACTAAATGCCCACAAGTGAAAGCTGGAAAGATCTAAAATTGACACTCTAACATCACAATTAAAAGAACTGGAGAAGCAAGAGCAAACACATTCAAAAGCTAGCAGAAGGCAAGAAATAACTAAGATCAGAGCAGAACTGAAGGAGATAAAGACACAAAAAACCCTCCAAAAAATCAATGAATCCAGGAGTTGGTTTTTTGAAAAGATCAACAAAATTGACAGACCGCTAGCAAGACTAATAAAGAAGAAAAGAGAGAAGAATCAACTAGATGCAATTAAAAAAGATAAAGGGTATATCACCACCGACCCCACAGAAATACAAACTACCATCAGAGAATACCATAAACACCTCTACACAAATCAACTAGAAAATCTAGAAGAAAAGGATAATTTCCTGGACACTTACATTCTTCCAAGACTAAACCAGGAAGAAGTTGAATCCCTGAATAGACCAATAGCAGGCTCTGAAATTGAGGCAATAATTAATAGCCTACCAACCAAAAAAAGTCCAGGACCAGATGGATTCACAGCTGAATTCTACCAGAGGTACAAAGAGGAGCTGGTACCATTCCTTCTGAAACTATTCCAATCAATAGAAAAAGACGGAATCCTCCCTAACTCATTTTATGAGGCCAGCATCATCCTGATACCAAAGCCTGGCAGAGACACAACAAAAAAGGAAAATTTTAGACCAATATCCCTGATGAACATCGATGCAAAAATCCTCAATAAAATACTGGCAAACCGGACTCAGCAGCACATCAAAAAGCTTATCCACCATGATCAAGTGGGCTTCATCCCTGGGATGCAAGGCTGGTTCAACATTCGCAAATCAATCAACGTAATCCAGCATATCAACAGAACCAAAGACAAGAACCACATGATTATCTCAATAGATGCAGAAAAGGCTTTTGACAAAATTCAACAGCCCTTCATGCTAAAAACGCTCAACAAATTCGGTATTGATGGAACGTACCTCAAAATAATAAGAGCTATTTATGACAAACCCACAGCTA
>NW_022329210.1:0-3155 GCF_002776525.5 Piliocolobus tephrosceles | reverse complement strand
TTTAATTAGATCCCATTTGTCAATTTTGGCTTTGTCACGTATTTCTCGTGTCATGGTTTTCATCTCTGTCATTTCATTTATGACCTTCTCTGCATTAATTAGTCTAGCTGTCAATTCTTCCACTCTTTTTTCAAGATTTTTAGTTTCTTTGCACTGGGTAGGTAATTCCTCCTTTAGCTCTGAGAATTTTGATGGACTGAAGCCTTCTTCTCTCATCTCGTCAAAGTCATTCTCTGACCAGCTTTGATCCATTTCTGGTGATGAGCTGCGCTCCTTTGCAGGGGGAGATGCGCTCTTATTTTTTGAATTTCCAGCTTTTCTGCCCTGCTTTTTCCCCATCTTTGTGGTTTTATCTGTCTCTGGTCTTTGATGATGGTGACGTACTGATGGGGTTTTGGTATAGGTTTTCTTCCTGTTTGATAGTTTTCCTTGTAATAGTCAGTACCCTCAGCTATAGGTCTGTTGGAGATTGCTTGAGGTCCACTCCAGATCCTGTTTGCTTGGGTATCAGCAGCAGAGGTTGCAGAAGATAGAATATTGCTGAACAGCGAGTGCACCTGTCTGATTCTTGCTATGGAACCTTCCTCTCAGGGGTTTACTCCACCCTCTGAGGTGTGGGGTGTCAGACTGCCCCTAGTGGGGGATGTCTCCCAGTTAGGCTACTCAGGGTTCAGGGACCCACTTGAGCAGGCTGTCTGTCCGTTCTCAGATGTCAACCACTGTGGTGGTAGATCCACTGCTCTCTTCAAAGCTGTCAGACAGAGTCATTTGCGTCTGCACAGGTTTCTGCTGCTTTTTTGTTGTTGTTATTTAGCTGTGCCCTGTCCCCAGAGGTGGAGTCTATGGAGACAGGCAGGTTTTCTTGATCTACTGTGAGCTCCACCCAGTTCGAGCTTCCCAGCTGCTTTGTTTACCTACTTAAGCCTCAGCAATGGCGGGCGCCCCTCCCCCAGCCTCGCTGCTGCCTTGCGGTTAGATTGCAGACTCTTGTGCTAGCAAGGAGGGTGTGGGACCCTCCCGGCCAGGTGTGGGTATAATCTCCTGGTGTGCCTGTTTGCTTAAAGCGCAGTATTGGGGTGGGAGTTACCCGATTTTCCAGGTGTTGTGTGTCTCAGTTCCCCTGTCTAGGAAAAGGCATTCCCTTCCCCCTTGTGCTTCCCAGGTGAGGCCATGCCTCTCCCTGCTTCAGTTCTCGCTGGTCGGGCTGCAGCAGCTGACCAGCACCAATTGTCCGGCACTCCCTAGTAAGATGACCCCAGTACCTCAGTTGAAAATCAGAAATCACCCATCTTCTGTGTGGCTCGCGCTGGGAGTTGAAGACTGGAGCTGTTCCTATTTGGCCATCTTGCTCCGCCCCAAGACACACCTGTCTTTTCATGAGGAGTTTTGTAGCACTGTATTTGTGGAATCTGTAAAGGGATATTTGGGAGCTCATAGAGGCTGATGGTGAAAAAGGAAATATCTACAGATTAAAAACTGGAGAGAAGGTTTTTGAGAAATTGTTTTGTGAGGTGTGCGTTCATCTCATAGAGAAAAACCATTTTATTGATTGAGCAGTTTGGTGTCACTGATTTTGTGGTGTCTGAGAAGGGATATTTGGGAACACTTTGAGGCTTATGGTGGAAAAGTAAATATCCTACACAGATGAAAGTTAGAAAGGAGCTTTCTGAGGAATTTCTCAGTGATGGGTGAAATTCGTCTCCCAGAGGTAACTACTCTTTTCATGGAGCAGTTTGTTAACCCTGATTCTGAGGGATCTACAAAGGGATATTCAGTGCACAGAGAAGCCTATGGGGAAAAGGGAAATCCCTCCAATAAAAACTAGAAAAAAAGCTTTCTGAGAGACTGTTTTCATTTGGGTGGTTTCATCTCACAGAGTTGAATCTTCTTTTCATTGATCAATTTGGTAACACTGTTTTTGTTGAATCTGTAATGGGATATTTTGGAGCACATAAAGGCCTAATTTGAAAAAAGAAAATTCTCCAGGTGAAAACTGGAGAGAAACTTTCAGAGAAAATCCTTTGTGATTTGGGTATTCATCTCATAGAACTAAACGTTTCTGTTGAGGGAGCACTTTGGCATCACTGTTTTTATGGTGTCTCATAAGGGATAATTGGGAGCACATTGAAGCCTACAGTTTAAAAGGAAATATCCGTATAAAAAACTAGGAATTATCTTTCTGAGAAACTGCTTTTTGATGTGTTACACGATACTTTTATTGGAGCAGTTTCGTAGCACTGTTTTTGGGGAATCTGATGAGGGATATTTTGGATTGCAAAGAGGCATATGGTGAAAAACGAAATATCCTTACATATAAAAAGAAAGAAGATTTCAGAGAAAGTTCTTTGTGATGGGTGAACTTGTCTCACACTGTTGCACCTTTCTTTTCATTGAGCAGTTTGTTAACACTGCTTTTGTGGAATCTGCAAAGGAATATTTGGGAGTGCCTTGAGGACTATAGTGAGAAAGGAAATATCCCCAGATAAAAACTAGAAAGAAATTGTCTGAGAAACTGCTTTCTGATGTGTGAGTTCATCTCACAGAGATACAACTTAGTTTTCATTGGGTTGTCTGATAACACTGGTTTCATGGAATCTGTAATAAGATACTTGGGAGTGCATTGCAGCCTATGGTGCTATTGTGAGAAAGGAAGTATAATCAGATGAAAACCAAAACGAAGCTTTCTGAGAAACTGTTTTGTGATGTGCGAATTTATCTCACAGAGTTACACCGCTCTTTTCGTAGAGCAGTATGCTAACACTGTTTTCGTGGAATCTGCAATAGGATATTTGAGAGTGTATTGTAGCCTATTGTGAAAAAGGAAATATACTCAAATAATAATTAGAAAACAGCTTTGTGAGAAATTGCATAGTGATGTGTGAATTCACCTCACAGAGTTACACTGTTCTTTTTATTGAGTAGTAGGTTAACAATGTTTTCTTGGAATCTGCAATGGGATATTTTGGAGTGCAATTAAGCTTAAGGTGAGTAAGAACATATCCTCAGACAAAAATTAGAAAGAAGCTTTCTGAGAAACTGCTTTGTGATTTGTGAATTCATCTCATGGAGTTGCATGACTCTTTCCTTTTCTTTTCTTTCTTTCTTTTCTTTTTTTTTTTTGAGACAGAGGCTCGCTCTGTCACCCAGGCTGGAGT
>NW_022329199.1:0-1252 GCF_002776525.5 Piliocolobus tephrosceles | reverse complement strand
CAGCCACATGTCTTCAGGAAATTAAGAAAATGAGTGTGAATGTGACACGTGTATGTGCACCATTCCTGTTGTTAATTGTTCCTTTTTGTGTATCTGGATCACCATCTAGTATCATTTCTCTTCAGCCTGAAGAATTTCCTTTAAAATTACATGTGGTACAGGAGCCCTAGGAAATGAATTTTATGGCTTCGATGATCTAAAAATGTCTTTATTTTGGCCTCCCCCCCCCCCCCCCCCCTTTTTTTTTTTTTTGCTAATTGGGGCATTTATGTGTAATAAAATTCACCAGTTTTAGCTGTGCTTCTTGGTGAATATTGGTAATTATTTATAGTCGTGTAACTACCACACTGCCCAATAGAGAAACACCAAAAGCAGAGAACCCCCTGCCAGGCTCCTCCACTGCCTTGGAGTCCTTTCCCCTGCTCCTTGTCCTCACCTCCTGCTTCCCCAGCCCTTCTCTCTGCCCTCATCCCTCACACCCTCCTCTCCCCTTAGTTTAATCCGTGCCTCCCACCCTCACACCTTCCCTTCACTCAACCACCGCTCTGTTTTCTGTCACTGCAATAGTGAAATTTCTAGAATTTAATGGACATGCAATCCTATGATATGTAGTCCTTCGTTTGGTCTCTCACTTAGCATAACGGTGTTTGAGATGATGCCATTCACTCATTTTTGTTACTGAGCAGCTGCTGAGTATTGCTGGAATCCCAGTTTATTCATTGGTTTCTCTATTCTCTAGTTGATCGACATGTGGATTACTCCAGCTAGGGTTTGTTATTAATGAAGCCACTAGAAATAACTGCTTACAAGTGTGACCTTACATTTTTATTTCTTTAGGATAAACACATATTTGTGGAATTGCTGGGTCATGTGGTAGTGGATGGGTAGCTGTATAAGAAATTGCCATACTGCTTTACAAGTTGGCTGCCACATTTTTTGCATTCCTACCAGCAATATCAGACTTTCCTATTTTTTCCATATTCTTGACAGTATTTAGACTTATCAAATGTCTTTTTAACTTTACCTATTCTAGGTGACGTGTGATGGCTTCTCATTGTGGTTTTAACTTGCACTTCTTAGATGACTAGTATTGTTTACTATCTTTTCATGTTCATCTAAGTGACTTATTACATATACTTTATGAACTTTTTAGCAAATTCAATGATTAATTCCAGAGACTTTTTCAGAATCTCTTAGTGTTTTCTACATATGCAATGAAGCTGGTGACAAAGAAAGACTTTTATTTCTTCCT
>NW_022329198.1:0-16590 GCF_002776525.5 Piliocolobus tephrosceles | reverse complement strand
TGCACTCCAGCCTGGGCGACAGAGCGAGACTCCGTCTCAAATAAAATAAATAAATAAATAAATAAATAAATAAATAAATAAATAAATAAATAGAACTGTAACACTCACTGCAAGGGTCTGCGGCTTCATTCTCGAAGTCAGCAAGACCAAGAACGCACCAAATCCAGACACATCAGCAAGATCAATGCAGAAGGTGGTTATTTCTGCATTTCCAACTGAGGTACCTGGCTCATCTCATTGGGACTGGTTAGACAGTGAGTGAAGCCCACGGACGGCAAGCCGAAGCAGGGTGTGGTGTTGCCTCACCTGGGAAGCTCAAGGGGTTGGGAAACTCCAACCCCTAGCCAAGAGAAGCCCTGAGAAACTGTGCAATCTTGGCTGTTCTGCAGCCTCCACTCATGATACCCAGGCAAACACAGTCTGGAGTAGACCTCCAGCAAACTCTAGCAAACCTGCAGCAGAGAGGCCTTACTCTTAGAAGAAAAACTAACAGAAAGGAAGAGTATCAACATCAAAAAAAGGACATTTACGCAGAAACCCCACCCAAAAGCCACCAGCATGAAAGACCAAAGGTAGATAAATCTATGAAGATGAGGAAAACCAGCACAAAAAGGCTGCAAATTCCAAAAACCAGAATGCCTCTTCTCCTCCGGAGGATCACAACTCTTCACCAGCAAGGGAACGAAACTGGACAGGGAATGAGTCTGATAAATTGACAAAAGTAGGCTTCAGAAAGTGGGTAATAACAAACTCCTCCAAGCTAAAGGAGCATGTTCTAACCCAATGCAAGGAAGCTAGGAACCTTGAAAAAAAGTTACAGGAATTGCTAACTAAAATAATCACCTTACAGAAGAACATAAATGACCTGATGGAGCTGAAAAACACAGCATGAGAACTTCATGAAGTATGAATAAGTATCAATAGCCAAATCGATCATGCAGAAGAAACGATATCAGAGATTGAAGATCAACTTAATGAAATAAAGCATGAACACAAGATTAGAGAAAAAAGAACAAACACAAATGAAAAAAAGCCTCTAAGAAATATGGGACTATGGGAAAGGAACAAATCTACATTTGATTGGTGTACCTGAAAGTGACAGGGAGAATGGAACCAAGTTGGAAAACACTCTTCAGGATATTATCCAGGAGAACATCCTCAACCTAGCAAGACAGGCCAACGTTCAAATTCAGAAAATACAGAGAACATCACAAAGATACTCCTTGAGAAGAGCAACCCCAAGACACATAATCATCAGAATCACCAAGGTTGAAATGAAGGAAAAATTGTTAAGGGCAGCTAGAGAGAAAGGTCGAGTTATGCACAAAGGGAAGTCCATCAGACTAACAGATCTCTCTGCAGAAACCCTACAAGCCAGGAGAGAGTGGAGACCAATATTCAACATTCTTAAAAGAATTTTCAACCTGGAATTTCATATCCAGCCAAACTAAGCTTCATAAGTGAAGGAGAAATAAAATCCTTCTCAAACAGGCAAATGTTGAGAGATTTTTGTCACCACCAAGCCTGTCTTACAAGAGCTCCTGAAAAAAGCACTAAATATGGAAGGAAAAAAACGGTACCAGCCACTGCAAAAACATACCAAATTATAAAGACCATCAACACTATGAAAAAGTCGCAACAACTAATGGGCAAAATAACCAGCTAGCACCATGACAGGATCAAATTCACACATAACAGTATTAACCTTAAATGTAAACGGGCTAAATGCCCCAATTAAAAGACACAGACTTGCGAATGGGATAAAGAGTCAAGAACCAGCAGTGTGCTATATTCAGGAGACCCATCTCATGTCCAAAGACACACATAGGCTCAAAATAAAGGGGTAGAGGAATATTTACCAAGCAAATGGAAAACAAAAAAACCAGGGGTTGTAATCCCAATCTCTGAGAAAGCAGACTTTAAACCAAGAAAGATCAATAAAGATAAAGAAGGGCATTACATAATGATAAAGGGATCAACACAACAAGAAGAGCTAACTATCCTAAATATTTATGCACCCAATACCAGAGAACCAGATCCATAAAGCAAGTTCTTAGAGACCTACAAAGAGACTTAGACTCTCACCCGATAATAGTGGGAGACTTTAACACTCATTGTCAATATTAGACAGATCAACAAGACAGAAGGTTAAAAACAGTATTCAACACTTGAACTCAGCTCTGGACCAAGCAGACCTAATAGACATCTACAGATCTCTCCACCCCAAATCAACAGAATATACATTCCTCTCAGCACCATATCACACTTATTCTAAAATTGACCACATAATTGGAAGTGAAACACCCTTCAGCAGATGCAAAAGAAGGAAAATCATAACAAACAGTCTCTCGGACCACGGTGCAAACAAATTAGAACTCAGGATTAAGAAACTTACTCTAAACTGCACAAATACAAGAAAACTGAACAACTTGCTCCTGAATGACTCCTGGATAAGTAACGAAATCAAGGCTTTGAAACCAATAAGAACAAAGACACAACATACAGCAATCTCTAGGACACAGACAAAGCAGTGTGTAGAGAGAAATTTATAGCACTAAATACCCACAGGAGAAAGTGGGAAAGATCTAAAATTGACTCCCTAACATCACAATTCAAAGAATGAGAAAAGCAAGAGCAAACACATACAAAAGCTAGCAGAATACAAGAAATAACTAAGATCACAGCAGAACTGAAGGGGATAGAGACACAAAAAACTCTTCAAAAACATTAATAATCCAGGAGCTGGTTTTTTGAAAAGATCAACAAAATAGACTGCTGGCCAGACTAATAAAGAAGAAAAGAGACAAGAATCAAATAGACACAAAAAATTGATAAAGGAGATATCACCACTAATCCCACAGAAATACAAACTACCATCAGAGAATACTATAAACACCTCCATGCAAGTAAACTAGAAAATCTTGAAGACATAAATTCCTGCACACATACACCCTCCCAAGACTAAAGCAGGAAGAAGATGAATCCCTGAATAGACCAATAACAAGTTCTGAAATTGAGGCAGTAATTAATAGCACACCAACCAAAAAAAGCCCAGGACCAGAAGGATTCAAAGCCGAATTCTACCAGATATACAAAGAGGAGCAGATACCATTCCTTCTGAAACTGTTCCAAAGAATAGAAAAAGAGGGACTCCTTCCTAACACATTTTATGAGGCCAGCAGCATCCTGATATCAAACCCTGGCAGAGAAGCAACAAAAAGAAAATTTCAGGCCCTTATCCCTGGTGAACATCGATGTGAAAATCCTCAGTAAAATACTGACAAACTGAATCCAGCAGCACATCAAAAAACGTATACACCACGATCAAGTTGACTCTGTCCCTGGAATGCAAGTTTGGTTCAAAATATGCAAATCAATAAACATAATCTATCACATAAACAGAACCCATTACAAAAAAAAAAAAAAACACACACACACACACACAATTATCTCAATAGGTGCAGAAAAGGCCTTTAAAAAAATTCAACATGACTTCATGCTAAAAACTCAAACTAGCTATTATTGGGACATATTTCAAAACAATAAGAGCTACTTATGACAAACCCACAGCCAATATCATACTGAATGGGCAAAAACTTGAAGCATTCCCTTTGAAAACTGGCACAAGACAAGGATGCCCTCTCTCACCACTCCTATTCAATATAGTATTGGAAGTTCTGGCTAGGGCAATCAGGCAAGAGAAAGAAATAAAAGGTATTCAAATAGGAAGAGAGGAAGTCAAATTGTCTCTGTTTGAAGATGACATGATTGCACATTTAGAAAACCCCATAATCTCAGTCCAAAATCTCCTTAGGCCGGTAAGCAACTTCACCAAAGTCTCAGGATACAAAAGCAATGTGCAAAAATCACAAGAATTCGTGTACACCAATAATAGACAAACAGAAAGGCAAATCATGAGTGAACTCCCATTCACAATTGCTACAAAGAGAATAAAATACCTAGGAATACAACTTACAAGGGATGTGATGGACCTCTTCAAGAACTGCAAACCACTGCTGAAGGAAATAAGACACAAACAAATGAAGAAACATTCCATGCTCATGGATAGGAAGAATCAATGTCGTGAAAATGGCCATACTGCCCAAAATGCTATCCCCATCAAGCTACCACTGACTTTCTTCACAGAATTAGAAAAAACTAATGTAAATTTCAAATGGACACAAAAAAGAGACTGTATAGCCCTGACAATCCAAAGCAAAAAGAACAAAGCTGAAGACATCACGTTACCTGACTTCAAGCTACACGACAAGGCTACAGTAACCAAAATAGCATGGTACTGGTACCAAAGCAGATATATAAACCAATGGAACACAACAGAGGCCTCAGAAATAACTCCACATATCTACAACCATCTGATCTTTGACAAACCTGACTAAAACAAGCAATGGGGAAAGGACTGCCTATTTAATAAATGGTGTTGGGAAAACTAGCTAGCCGAATGCAGAAAACTGAAACTGAACCCCTCCCTTAAACCTTAAACAAAAATTAACTCAAGATGGACTAAAGACTTAAATGCAAGACCTAAAACATAAAAACTCTCGAAGAAAACCTAGGCAAAACCATTCCGGACAGAGGCATGGACAAAGACTTCATGACTAAAACACCAAAAGCAATGGCAACAAAACCCAAAATTGACAAATGGGATCTAATTAAACTAAAGAACTTCTGTACAACAAAAGAAACTATCATCAGAGTGAACAGACAATCTACAGAATGGGAGAAAATTTTTGGAATCTATCCATCTGACAAAGGCCTAATATCCAGAATCCATAAGAACTTAAACAAGTTTATAAGAAAAAAAAAATTCAATAAGAGGGCAAAGGATATGAACACACACTTCTCAAAAGAAGACATTTATGAAAAAAGCTCATCATCAGTGGTCATTAGAGAAATGCAAATCAAAACCACAATGAGACAGCATATTATGACAGTTAGAAGGGTGATCATTAAAAAGTGAGGAAACAACAGATGCTGGAGAGGATGTGGAGAAATAGCAAAGCTTTTACACTGTTGGTGACAGTGTAAATTAATTCACCCATTGTGGAACACAGTGTGGCAATTCCTCAAGGATCTAGAACCAGAAATACCATTAGACTCAGCAATCCCATTACTGGGTATATACCCAAAAATTATAAATCATTCACTATAAAGACACATGCACACATATGTTTATTGCAGCACTGTTCAGAATAGCAAAGACGTGGAACCAACCCAAATGTCCATCAATGATTGACTGCAGGAAGAAATGTGGCACATATATGCCATGGAATACTATGCAGTCATAGAAAAGGATGAGTTCTTATCCTATGCTGGGACATGGATGAAGCTGGAAACCATCATTCTCAGCAAACTAACACTGGAACAGAAAAGCAAACACTGAATGTTCTCACTTATAGGTGGGAGTTGAACAATGAGAACACATGGACACAGGGAGGGGAACATCACACACTGGGCCCTGTCATGGGGTGGGGAGGCTAGGGGAGGGATAGCATTACGAAAAATTCCCAATGTAGATGATGAGTTGATGGGTGCATCAAACCACCATAGCACATATATACATATGCAACAAACCTGCATCTTCTGCACATGTATCCTAGAACTTAAAGCATAATAAAAAATTGATAAGCTTGACTTTATTAAAATTAAAAATGTCTACTCTGCAAAAAGACTGCAGAGGGAATGAAAATATGAGCCACCGACTAAGAGAAAATACTTATGAAATATAGATTTGTTAAAGAACTGTTATCCAAAATACACAAAGAACCCTTAAAATTCAACAAGAAAACAACCAATTAAAAGCAGGCTAAAGATATTAATGGGAATCTCACCAAAGTAGATATATTGATGAACAATGAGCGAATGAAAAAAACTTCATATTACATGGACTGTGGATTATAATGATATGAAAATGTAGGTTTTTCTTTTTCTTTTTTTTGAGACGGAGTCTCACTCTGTTGCCCAGGCTGGAGTGCAGTGGCCAGATCTCAGCTCACTGCAAGCTCCGCCTCCCGGGTTTACACCATTCTCCTGCCTCAGCCTCCGGAGTAGCTGGGACTACAGGCGCCCGCCACCTCGCCCGACTAGTTTTTTTTTGTATTTTTTAGTAGAGACGGGGTTTCACCGTGTTAGTCAGGATGGTCTCGATCTCCTGACCTCGTGATCCGCCCGTCTCCTCCTCCCAAAGTGCTGGGATTACAGGCTTGAACCACTGCGCCCATCCTAAAATGTAGGTTTTTCAATTGTAACTAATGTACCATTCTGGTAAATGATGCTGATAGTGGAGTAAACTATGCTTCTGTGGGCTCAGGGATTATGTAGAAAAATAGTCATACCTTTCCATCAATGTAGCTGTGAACCTAAAATTCCTCTAAAAAAAGTGTCTTAAAAAAATTTACTGGGTAGAAAATTTAGATTATGTCTATAAAAATTCCGAATAGGATTAAATTTTATTCAGGGGATTACATAAATGACAAAGGCATGTCATAGACAATATGATTTACTTGAGTTGGGAAAATATCACCATTGTCTTTTGAAATTCAGAGGTATTATATACATCGGCATGTTGGTAACTGGGCTTTGTGAAGAAGGTAGTATTTTCCTAAGATTAGAGATTGATGGAAAAACAGGGCATCCCTTTCTTCTGCAGAAAAAACAAACCCAGCCACTCTCAATAAATACAGATATGCTAGTAAATATATCTCTTAATCGATGACTTTCACGTTATGAGAGCTAGTTCTGCTTTTTACTCTTAGGAGCTACAAGACTTTCAATTAGAGATATTAGTCATTTACAGCTCAACTGGGTAAAGAGTTGATTAGCGAGACTAGAGAAAAAAATAGTAAGGCCGGATTGTGATGAAGGGATTTACCAAGCCTTTTAGAAGTGGTAGTTTATTGAGATTAATGGGTGAGATCAGAACAGAACCCAGTGAGAAAAATGAATTACATAGTGGATAAGAAGTGTCAGATAAAAAAGGAAGTCTACATGTAAACCAACTAATAGTTAGAAGATTGAGTTTCTTTTCAATTATGTGATCAAAATGTCATGAGAATAGGAGGAAAGGCTTGGAGTATCCTGCAGTGATAAATTTCTGATGGGTAAATATTTTGTACCTATAAATCCCATGTGGATAGCTTTAGATGGGCTGTATGTGTGTTTGGTACTGCTTCTGTCAATGTTTTTATTGAGCCATACTCAGACCCTGTACATTACTAGTTGATTCTCAGTTCTACCATAGCCATTTAGTTCTCAGTCCTGGAGACGAATAAAATTAGAACAAAGATGGGCAAACATTGACAACAGCAGCAAGTAATAACTGATAGTCAGCTTGCCAAAGGGACTATAAGAAGATGCAGAATTCAAAAAGTATGTAATAATTCTAGGTTTTACATAATGGATATGAATATGTGAGCCTGATTTATCAAGATAAGTGGGACTGAGGTAAGATTTATGTAAAAATAGTGATATTGAAAAAGTTAACTCATTTGGTGCAGTGGTGTGCACCTGTAGTCACAAGTACTGAGGATGATGAGGCAGGAGTACAACTGGTTCCCAGAAATTTGGGCCAAGCCTGAGCAACATAGCGAGCCCCATCTTAAAGAAAAAAATAATTAAAAAAAGATAACCACCAAATATGTGGCAAATTTTTTGGGGGGTCCACTTCCTTTTTCAACAGTGTTATGTTGTTGAGAAATAGCTGAAATGAGTCAGAACTACTTATGTTGTTTCCTTAATATGTAAGGTGGAAAATGTTTAACATCTTTGACACTCAATTTCAGTAACTGTAAAATGATACCTATATTATATATACACATATATCATTGATTTAATAGAATGATTAATAACATACCAACTTATAACAAATATTCTCTATTTATGTAATGTATAATGCTGTCACTTCATACACAGACACATACGTACTTAATGTGACATAGACATAGACTGATGTTCAATCAAGAGAAGCTAAAATTGCAGTTTTGATTAGTAGGTAAAAGAAAATATAAAGTAACATTTTTCGGTAGGTCTGATTTCAAATGCCAACTATTGACCCTTTTCACCTTTTCCATTACTAATTGGATGAAGACTCTTCAGATTTGATTCCTATACTGTGACCAACATTTAAAATGGAATTTTTGAAATATAATGAGAAAAAGAGCTCCTCTTGTGTTTAAGCTTCGATAGCCACTCATTTCATCACACAGCAACTCAGAAGTTTATACAGTCAAATGCAGGTGGAATTATCAATGATACTGTTTCCTTTGTGCAAGAAGAAAACTGGTCTGACAAAAAAACAAAAAGAGAAACAAACAAACAAAAAAAAGAAAATGGAACAAAAAACGCATTCAAATTCACCAATCAGAAAGCTGACATCATTTAAAGCAAATGAAATGCTTCTTTCTTGTAGCTTTCTTTAACCAATATCTCATTATTCTGATCTCAATTCCATCCCCTGAAGCCATGAGCCACTCTCTTGAGTGTCTTTTTTGTCAACAGGTGATGTAAGAATGAGAATAACATGTGCAGAGATGTCTATCTGATGTCAATAATTTCATTTTAATAAAAATTTGTTTTCCCATTTTTATTTGATACATGTGATGATGTATTCCTGGAATTGAAATGAACCTTCTTTATATTTTCTTTTATTAATAAAGATATCTATTGAAACACAGTCTAAAAGGTTTTTATAAAATAAAAACAAGGTGTCAAACCTATTACTTAGGCAAACCACTAATTTTTATGCAGATTAAAATTCAATACAGAATGCACATTTATTCATATTACACTGTGCCCATGAGGGAGAAATCAGTCTCTGCAATAAACAAAACTTTATGCCTTGTTGGAAAGCTCAAATCTCAAAAACCAAAGGCAACTTCACATTTTGTGACGCAGAACAAATACCGCAACCCCATTATGTATCTTCGGTATTCTACCCTGTTGGACAAATTCTGAGACTCTTTCATAGATCCTAAGTCTATCAGCATAATGGTTTTTTTTTTCAACTGCATGTATCAATATCTCATTAAATAGCTATTGTTTCCTACTCTGGTCTGCAAGGTATACCTTTCTCTTTGTTAAGTATAGCATGGTCTCTCCTCTCTCAGTGTCCAAAAACTTCTCTTTCCTTGCTCACTAGGAGATAATTTCTTGGGGGTCTTAAGTTTCACTCATGTATAAATCATAAATTTGCTATATTAAGAAATACAGATATTGTAGTCACCCAGCTACTGGCTGATATTCATTCATCTCCTTTTTCCCTAAAATAAAGGACAAGGGCTTTTTAAACATCGAGTCTGCAGTCTTACTTTCCACAAGATAAAATGCATCCGAAATAATGCTTCCCAAATAATATTGCTAAATAATGCAACTAACGTAGTGTGTGTAATACTGGCTTTTTTTATTATACTTGAAGTTCTGAAATACATTTGTGGAACTTGCAGGTTTGTAACACAGGTATACGCATGCCATGGTAGTTTGCTACACCCATCAACCAATCATCTGCATTAGGTATTTTACCTAATGCTACCACTCCCGTAGCCTCCCCAAACTTTGACAGGCCGTGGTGTGTGATGTTCCCCTCCCTGGGTCCATGTGTTCTCATTGTTCAGCTCCCACTTATGAGTGAGAACATGTGGTGTTTGGTTTTCTGTTCCTGTGTTAGTTTGCTGAGAATGATCATTTTCAGCTTCATCCATGTCCCTGCAAAGGACATGAACTCATCCTTTTCTATGGTTGCATATTATTCCATGGTGTGTATGTGCCACATTTTCTTTATCCAGTCAATCATTGATGGGCATTTGGGTTGGTTCCAGGTCTTTGCTATTCTGAACAGTGCTGCAATAAACATACGTGTGCACGTGTCTTTATAGCAGAATGATTTGTAATCCTTTGAGTATATATCCAGTAATGGGATTGCTGAGTCTAATGGTATTTCCAGTTCTAGATCCTTGAGGAATCACCACACTGTTTTCCACAATGGTTGAATTAATTTACACTCCCACCAACTGTGTAAAAGGGTTCCTATTTCTCCACATCCTCTCTGGCATCTGTTGTTTCCTTACTTTTTAATGATCACCATTCTAACTGGCATGAGGTGGTATCTCATTGTGGTTTTGCATTTCTCTAATGACAAGTGATGATCTTTTTTTCACATGTTTGTTGACTACATAAATGTCTTATATTGAGAAGTGTCTGTTCATATTCTTCACCCACTTTTTGATGGGTTTGTTTTTTTCTTTTAAATTTGTTTAAATTCTTCGTAGAGTCTGGGTATTAGCTCTTTGTCAGACGGACAGATTTCAAAAAATTTCTCCCATTCTGTAGGTTGCCTGTTCACTCTGATGATAGTTTCTTTTGCTGTGCAGCAGGTCTTTAGTTTAATTAGATCCCATTTATCAATTTTGGCTTTTATTGCCATTGCTTTTGGTGTTTTAGTCATCAAGTCTTTGCCCATGCCTCTGTCTTGAATGGTATTGCCTAGGTTTTCTTCTATGGTTTTTATGGTTTTAGGTCTTAAAGTTTAAGTCTTTAATCCATCTTGAGTAAATTTTTGTAGAAGGTATAAGGAAGGGGTCCAGTTTCAGTTTTCTGCATATGGCTAAACTGTTTTAAAAACCAAGAAACTAATTTTGGAGAGGATAAATAATTTATCACACACTATACAAGTGATAAAACCAGAACTTAAGGAAGCCCTGATTCTCAGAACCCCTGTTGGAACATCATGTTTCTCCTTTGATTAAAATACCCATTATATAGTTGTAGTGCTCTGTTCCAAGAAAATGTAATCTTCCAGGTAATTGGTCTGAAAGTTTCTTTGTAGAGCAAATGACTTTGTAGAGAAAATAGCTTTGAAAAGTCTGTTGAGGGGCAGAACTCTGAAAGCATGCTAAGGCAGAAAGAGAAAGACACCTAGCTCAATAAAGAAAAGAGGGAGGAAGCTAAAGAGCTTAGCCATGTCGGGGGTAGGGTAAAGGGAGTGGGTGGTCCCTGGATGCTAGAAAGAATGAACAAAGACTTTAAGGAAAGTCTGTCTCCTGGAGTTGATGGTGGTATGAATATACTTTTTGTGCACAATCTATAGTAAATCTCAGATTGCGCTTTATTTTAAAGAGGTTTTGTTTTTTTTTTAAAGAATGTGGAGAAATGCCAAGTACTGGTGCAAGGATAGACTACTACAGCTGATGCCCACTGGGCATCTGACTTTTGGTAACATACCCATCACAGAAATATGCTGAAAATAGGTGAAAAGAGAAAAGCCATAACTTCTGCTGTCAAGGAACTTAAAATGTAGTTGAAATATGGAATAAAACTTAGAATATGTATTTAATATTTTAACTGGCTAGATTGGTGTTATGTGAATAATGTAGATAGATCCATTAGGGCCCTTACAGGGATTTAAATACATTTTAATGATATGTAAATAATATTAATGCCAGTTTTTACCAAAAAAGTATAAAAAGAGCAAAGATATAGATTTATAAATTATATAAAAATAGTTTCTCTTTTTTATGTTACTAGATAAATATGGATTCCACTTTGATTTGAGGCCACAAGAATCATTTTGCTAATATCACAAGCTAGGTTTGCTACATGAGGCAAAAATACCTGCAATTTAGGATATGAATAAGAAGTCTCAATTTGTGTCCAACTCTAGTTATTTTAATTAAATAGATTAATTCTGTTCTCAGAATCAATGTTAGCAATCGTGTGAACACAAGAAACAAAGGAAGTAAATGGTAAAATCTCTTCCTTCTATATTTTGCCATGAAAGAAACCAGGCCAGTGAAAGTGCTTTCTGGAGCTATCTAGATGCAGAGAATTTTCCAGCTGAGCCCTCTCTAATTGCATTCACAGAACAGGCATGATGTGTGACAGGCTTAGCAGCCTATCTCAATCTAAAGAATTCAGAGAAAAATAAAACAGAAATCGAAAGAATAAAAACACAATGTAATTTTAACAGTGGGCTTACTTTTTTTTCCCCTAAAGTAATACACTCTAACATGTTCCACGGTAATAAGAACTATTTTTGTATCCTTGTGTGTTCTATTATATTCTGTCGTGAGAATTATTTTTCAGAGAATTATATCTATAAGTATTGTTATATTTTTATCATTCTAATGGCAGAGATTATACTTCCAAGAACAGAACATTTTTCAAAAAAAAAAAAAAAAGATAATCATTTCTTTTGAGAAGGTCTCTAATGAGGGCAGTGTGTGAAGGGGGAGAAAGTATACATTCATTTTTGTGACAAATATTTTAATGCACAGAATATTATGGACCATTAATCCATTTGTATGACAGACTTAGGCTGACTACCATGGGACTTTGGAAAATATCATACTCTATATTGGTTTCTTTCTCCAAAAGGACGATTATTCATCTGGTGGAATACGGAAGAATACAAATTGAAAGTAGAAATTTACTCTGCCAAACTACATATAGAAGAATTTCTCCAAGCAATTTCTGTAAACACCCATCTTTAAGCACTGTATGATACAATTGCCATAATTAGTTAGCTTTATGGGACTGTGCTCGAGAAGGAAATTAAAGTAACTGTTTCTGATAAATAATCATTATTACTGTAGCTAAAATTATAAACTATGCTTTTCTGATTACATCAAGTTTTCCACAGTAAGTGAAATAAATATTTCTAGAAGTCATTAAGCTTTCTATAGCGTAAAAGAAAATTAAATGAAAGTTATAAATATTTATCAGTCAGTGGAGTAACCAAAGATCTAGAGTTACAATGCAAGTGAGGTCAGAACTCCCTCAAATGTTTTTATGTATTTTCTATTCTTGTCATCTGATTAAAATATTTTTTCTGAAGAAGTTGATAAATACTATTGCCTACATAGGTAGATGGGGCTAGAAATCTGATCTTCCAATATTGCTGATTATCAGGCAACATATCTAGAAGAGAAATCTAGACCAATGAAACCAGATTGTATCTCATTAGTACTTTTTTCCTGAAGAATATTAACCTATGAAATATTGATTATACATGTTTCTATATAAGCCAGTTTTGGAGGACACCAGCATAGTTTAGGACTGAGTTGAGCTATAGACAGACTTGAACTTTTGCTGAAAAGAGCAGAAAATATTGTATACTGTCTTAGCCCAGGTAAAATAGACAGTAACTAGGCAACCAAAACTAAAAACAAGACAAAACAAAACTAGAAACTAGTTTGGTAAAGCCCTTGTTACACTCTGGCACATACCCCATTTAGATCTTACCATATATGTAGTAAGTTGAAAGGTAGAACCTAGAAAGGTATGCCCAAATCCCCAACATATGTGAAATGTTAACCTATTCAAGAAACGGGTTTTTGCAGATATAATAAAGTTCAAATCTTGAGATATGATCATCCTGGATTACCTGGGCAGGCCCTAAATCTAATGAGAAATGTTCTTCTAACAGAAAAAAAAAAGAAAACACAGATGTCACAGGAAGCAGCAAAGTGAAGACAAAAGGAGCCACAAGCCAAGGAATCCTAAGGATTACCAGGAGCTACAAACCAAGGAATCCTAAGGATTACCAGCAGCCATCAAAAGAAAAGCATGGACGGGATTCTCTCCGGAGCCTTGGGAGGGAGTGTAGCCCTGAGGACATCTTGATTTCAAACTCCTGGCTTTTAGGATTGTGAGAAAATGTATTTATATTACTTTAAGCCACACCGTTTGTGGTAATTCGTTACAGCAGCTCGAGGAAACTAATGCACCATGTTATCTTCGAAGTGAAATGGTAAATAAATATATACTGAATGGTATGTTTAATGGTAAATTAAAATACACCAAGAGAGTCACTTATAGGGAAAAATAAAAGATAGATATTCCATTTAACTGCCTAAAACGACTGCAAAGACATACGGATAAAATTTGTTGACAACTTAGAAGGCTGGCTTTGGCAAGATGAAAAGAAGTTCCAGGCGAGAATAATCCATGTGGACGTAAATCTTCTCTATATCTACTAAGCAAAACATCTAAGGAGAAAGACAATCTCTGTTTTGGTTTATGAAAATTTTTCCATCCATGAAACCCCATAAAGTAAAAGGGCATGTCTAGTGAAAGCTGGACAGACAAAAGTGGTTTCCTGGCAGAAAATAGGTTGGATTTCTGGGAGAGACCAGAGAAAGGGAAAAACAAATTCTGGGTCATCTCTGGTTGTGGGCAACATGGATAAACCATTTACTATTGTCTCCCTGCTGTATAAACAACCTATTGCTCCCCATAAAGATGGCATGGGACACAAAAAACTTTGGGAGTGATTCTTGAGGAGCTGATGGAATATGTGGACTGCACCATTTTTTGTTTCTTAATACTGCAAGTTTCAGAACTCTTAATGAACTCTAGGGCTCTGTGTTTTTATTTTGTTTGCTTCGTTTTGTTTTGGGAAGGACGTAGAAGTCCGTGAGGCGGCACACTGGTTTCAATTTTCCTAGATAGTCGTGTATTTATTTCAACTGCTTGGCTGACAGGGATAAGTGCTAAGACCCTATACTTTTAATTCTTTTCACCGTGTTCAGCATGATTTAACAGTTGACAGCCACTGTGATGTGTCATAAAGGTTGTGCTGTGCAAAATATTCTTTTATTTGATAGCAACAAGTTCATTGTCATTGTATGGTGCAGGTGCCATGGGGAAGTCATGGTGATGTATTGGGATCATTTAGATCTTCCTAATGTAATTTTCTAGAAATCCTGAAACCTCTGCCCTGATTCATAGAAGGTTTCAGGCACAGTCCTGACTGTCCCTCTGGCTACAGTTTTCTACCTGTAAGTTAAGAAGACAGCAGAAAGCATTAAAAGGGGAGGGAGCTTTCAGTGATATGGAGTGAATAAAATATTTTGAAACACTGACGGATTTATAGTCAGCTCTACTATTTACTTGCTGTGTGATATGGGAGACATTTCTTATCTGCACAGAGATCAACTTCTGTGTCAGTTAGAAACTATAAAGTGCTGCCAGAAACAGAAACTAAACTTTGATGGCTGAACACAAATGGGTTTATTCTTGCCTCTAAAGCAAGCATGAGAAGACAGTCCAGGGTTGGTTTGAAAACTCCAAAAAGTCATGGAAAACTTGGGTCCTTATCTCTGCTTTCTTTAGTAGATGTCTTCTGTCCTTAAGGCTACCTCAGATTCATGGTGGCTCCCATGATCACATCCACACTCCAGGCATGGAGCTAAAAATGTGTGCATTGGCAGGGAAGAGGATAAGAAGGGGACAAATATTTGCATTCTTCAGGAAATTTTCTAACAGAACTATCTGATACTATTTCGCTTACTTCTCATATACCTTCCTAGTGGTCATAGAAATTAGAAAAGACCATCTTTTTCTGGACACATTGCATCCCATTTAAAAAGAAGTCCTATTACAAGGAATAAGGTTTTTTTTAAGTCATCCAAAACAACTGAGTAACCATCACTTCAAATGTACTCTAGTATGACTGAAAGTTGCCAAATTCCTTTTCATATGGACCTTTGAGTTTTGCCCGCTGCCATGGTACATCTGATACCATAAGCATTGCGTATGTTTCCTTTAGGTACTGGCTTTGATACAATGATCCATGTCCTCTTGTCTCCTAACACCCTGCTATTCATTCATTCATTCATTCACTCATTCATTCATTCAGCATTTACTCTGATTCTACTATGTGTCAGGTTCCAAACTGAATAAAATACAGTCTCTATTATAGAAGGAGCTCGAAGTCTACTAGGGAAAACGGACAAACAGACATACCTAGAACACACACGTCTGCAAAGATAAACACATGAAAAAAATTGTTTATAATATGTTAAGAGTTGTAGAGCCACTAAGACAGGAGCGGTCAGGGAGGGGAGAATCCCAGAAATCCTCATGCCATCTTCCTGTTAAAGCCTCTTCCCCCCATCCCTGGATAACTTACCCTGAATTCTTAGAACCTGAATTGCTTCTTTTGAAACTTTGTAATGGTTGCCATCATACCATATGTGCTCATTTGTATCAGGCTGCTGTTAATCCACATGATATTTTCAAGATCTATCTATGTTGTTGCATGCAGCTGGAGCTTGTTTGTTGTTTTACTGTGTTCTTTTGTATGATAGTGTCACAATTTATTCAATCATTCCACAATTTATTCAATCAAATTCCATTTGATTGAATTTATGAATCAAATTCATTATTGAATTTGAATAATTCAATAATCATTTTGAATTTTTCAAAATTCCCACTGTCAGTGGGAACTTTGGTAGATTCTGGTTTTGGAATGTTATGAATAATCTTGCAATAAAACTTTTTTGTAGATATATGTGCTTATTCCTATTGGGTACGTATTATAAAAATACTAGGGTATATTTCATATGCGTATTTGTTTATTTTAAAGATAATGCTCAACAGTTTTCCAAAGTAGTAGTATAAATTCTATTTCCATGTAAAATACCATTTATAGAAATACGCCTCCATTGAGAGTTCTAGTTCGCCCACATCCTCATCAACACACAATGTTGATCTTAATCTCATCTTATCCTTTCTCCCCCAAATCTGTTTCTTCTACATCATAGTGACAGAGCTGCATTCCATATTTGTGTGTCTGCA
>NW_022329187.1:0-1320 GCF_002776525.5 Piliocolobus tephrosceles | reverse complement strand
CATAAACTACAAAATGTTTATTTGACACATAAGGAAGTAGTAGAGGAGGAGCAGAAACAAAAAGAGATGAGACCAATTGAAAACATATAGCAAATTGTAGACCAGAATCCAGCCATAGTAAGTGAAGAAATGACAGGACTTTGCTCACATTAGCAGGACCGCTGAGCACTGTGGGGAGAACAGACATGGGCAGGAGGTGAGGGACAGTGTTAGTGCCACAATTCCGGAGTGACAGGGTAGCGGGGACTTAGGGGAAGGGGGTGGTGTGAGGGATGAGAGGGGGAGAGAGAAGGGCTGGAGAAGCAGGAGGTGAGGAAAAGGAGCAGAGGAAAGAATTCTAAAGCAGTGGAAGAGCCTAGCAGGGGGTTCTTTGCATTCGGTATTCAATACATTTTGTTGGACTTCCTAAAAGCTAATTGGCTCCTTATGATAAAAAAAAAAAAAAAAAAAGAGTTACAAAAATACCAAGTGTCCAGATAAAATATGCGCACTGCTTAGATGTGCATAGTTCAGGAAAACAGGCAGTGCTTGAGAGTCCCTGAAGCGCATTGGGTCTGCATGGAGCACTCGGAACTTTGAGGTGATGACTACAGGCTCCCAGTTGCAACAGACAGTAACAAACCCTGCTTCTTTGTATTCAGGAGACGTTCTGGACTCACACAGGGAAACTCGGGCTAGGGAATGAAGGTAATTTTAAATGCAACAACCCAGAGCCACAGATCCATAGTCTGGGAGAGTAAAACTTAGGAGCTTTGTAATGCTGTTTTGACACAGGTCTTTTACAGATTGGAATTCTAATCATTCAGGGATTACTAATATTGTGCTACCTACTGTATTAATAAACAAAAAGGAAACTTCGACTCTATGAGAATCTCTATGTGGTGCCTTCAGACAAAACTTCACCAGGTTTAGAGAGAAAACCCCTGTCTCTACACCTCCATTCCCAGGGCGAGCTCTCTCGGGCATGAAGTTCCCCGTGGTGAGTTTCCCTGTACAAAGGTCCAAGGAGAGAGGTATGGAGTGGGAGGCAGGGAGTCCAGTTCAGGGTCGGGGATTCCAGGATGAGTAGGGAAGGGGAAGGGGCTGGGCGCAGCCTGGGGGGTCTCTCCCTGGTTTCCAGGAGGATTTCTTCACGCCTCCCTTTAGTGACTTCAGGAGACTCTGGCATCTCTTTCTGCAAAGGCATCTGAATGTGTCTGTGTCCCTGTTAGCATAATGTGAGGAGGTGGAGGGAGAGCCCATCCCTGTGTCCACCGTGACCCCTGTTCCCACTCTGACCTGTGTTTCCTCCCCAGTCATCTTTCCTGTTCCAGAGAGGTG
>NW_022329176.1:0-1537 GCF_002776525.5 Piliocolobus tephrosceles | reverse complement strand
TGATTTCACACATCACAAAGAAGTTTCTCAGAAAGCTTCTTTCTAGTCGTTATCTGAGGATATTTCCTTTGTTGCCATAGGCTTCAATGCACTCCCAATATCCTACTGCTGATTCCAGGAAAACAGTGTCAGCAAACCACTCCACGAAAATGATGATGTAACTCTTTGAGATGCATTCACATATCACAAAGCAGTTTCTCAGAAAGCTTCTTTCTAGGTTTCTTCAGAGTATATTTCCTTTTTCACAATAGGCATAATACACCATATTTTTCATTGAGCAGTTTGTTAACAGGTTTTTCTTGGAATCTGCAATGGGATATTCAGGATCGCTTTGAGGCCTATGGTGAGAAAGGAAATATTCTCTGATAAAAACTAGAAAGAAGCTTTCTGAGAAACAGCTTTGTGATGTCTGAATTCATCTCTCTGAGCTACACGATGCTTTTCATGTAGCAGTTTGGTAGCACTCTTGAGGGAATCTGAGAAGGCATATTTTAGATGGCATTGAAAACTATGGTGACAAAGGAAATATCCTCCCATAAAAGCTAGAAAGAAGCTTTCTGAGAAACTGCTTATGGATGTGTGAATTCATCTCACAAAGTTACATTGTTCCTGTCATAGAGCAGTTTGCTAACACTGTTTTCTTGGGATCTGCTATGGAATATTTGGGAGCGCTTTGAAGTGTATGATGACAAAGGAAATATCCTCAGTTAAAAACAAGAAAGAAGCTTTCTGAGAAACTTCTTTGTCATGTGTGAATTAATCTCACAGAGTTACACATTTCTTTTCGTGTTGAAGTTTCCTAACACCATTTTTGTGGAATCTGCAATAGGATGTTTGGGTGCGCATTGAAGCCTACGGTGATAAGGGAACTATGATCAGGTAAAAACCAAAACGAAGCTTTCTGGGAAACTGCTTTGTGATGTGTGAACTCATCTCCCACAGTTGCACCTTTCTTTTCATTGAGCTGTTTGCTAACACTATTTTTGTGGAATCTGCAAATTTATATTTGCAAGAGCATTGAGGCCTATTCAGATGACAAAGGAATTATCCTCAGATAAAAACTAGAAAGAAGCTTTCTGAGAAATTGCTTTGTGATGTGTGCATTCACGACACAGAGTTACACTGTTCTTTTCATTGATCAGTTTCCTAACACTGTGTTCTTGGGAACTGCAATCGGATATTTGGGAGCACACTAAAGCTCATGGTGACAAAGGAAATATCCTCATATAAAAACTGGAAAGAAGCTTTCTGAGAAACTGGTTTGTGATGTATGAATTCACCTCCCAGAGTTACACATTTCTTTTCATGGAGTAGTTTGCTAACAACGGTGTCGTGGAATCTGCAACAGGATCTTTAGAAGCGCCTTGAAGCTTATGATGAGAAGGGAAATATCCTCAGATAAAAATCGAAAACAGGCTTTCTGAGAAATTGTTTTGTGATGTGTTAATTCATCTCACAATGTTACAGTGTTCTTTTCATTGAGGAGTTTCCTAACACTGTTTTCTTGGAATCTGCAAGGATATTTATCAGCACATTG
>NW_022329165.1:0-6284 GCF_002776525.5 Piliocolobus tephrosceles | reverse complement strand
AGCACTTTGGGAGGCCAAGGCAGGCGAATCACCAGAGGTCAGGAGTTTGAGACCAGCCTGGCCAACATAGCAAAACCCCATCTCTAGTAAAAGAATACAAAAAAAAGGTAGCTGGGCATGGTGGTAGACACCCATAGTCCCAGCTACTTGGGAGGCTGAGTCAGGAGATCCCTTGAACCTGGGAGGCGGAGGTTGCAGTGAGCTGAGACTGAACCACTGCACTGCAGCCTAGAAGACAGAGCAAGACTCCATCTCAAAAAAAAAGAAAAAAAGGAAAACACAGCAAGGGAGACCACAGGGACCAGTAGCTCAGTGTCCTCCCTCTCTCATCCTGTCACCTAGCTCCATAGGGACAGCTGTGGGGCCCACAGGGAAAGTCACAGAGAGAAAATGCTTTCAGCTGGGTATCAAGAAGAACTTTTCAACAGCTGGAGCTGTTGAAACCAAAAGAGTGGCCACAGGAGGTAGTGAGCTTCCTATCTAAGTTTATGTGCAATTTGAGGTTGGATGCCAGTGAGCCTGTTGCAGCCCCAAGCTCCCAGGGCTTAGGTGCCCACCCTAGACCCATCTCATCTGCTGTCACCTGTTTCCTGGCATCACATGTCATCCAGACTGGAGTGTCAGTGGTAACAAAGAACATCAGAGTGTCTTCTCTGGCTCTGTCTAGCTGGGAAAAGTATGGCTGGGGGTGGGGTTGGCCCAAGGCCACAAGCTATGACAGAACAGGATGCAAACCACCATCTGACATGTTACTGCATCCCTTTTTGTGGGCAAAGGGAAACCTTAGTCAACTCATGTCCAGCTTTGAGGTGCATGGTCTGGTGCTTTGGGGCAGCCCACTCTGCAGCTGCTGCCATGAACCCCAGGGCAGAGTCCATCACCCCCAAGCCCCAGATCCCACTTGTCCACCATCACCACCTCTTGGCCCTATAGATTGCATAGGTTTGGCTGCTCAGAGGGAAATCACTGGTACCAGCCCTACACGATCCCACTGCTAGATGGTGGGAGAGACAACCATGTCTGGCTGGGTCTGCAGCCCACTGGCCATGAGTCCCTGGACATCTGGAGTCCTTGGTTTACTCACGTTGTGAAAGGTTCTGTTGGATTCCAGGAGAAACACAGATAAGACAGCAAAAGTGTGGAGCACAATGGGCCTGCATGCAGGTCCAGGTTAGACTCTTGCCTTTGCTGATTACCAGCCAGGTTCTTCCCATCCCTGAGCCCCAGTTTTCTGCAGGGCATCAGGGCACCTAGGTCTTCAACGCAGGTTGAAGCTAATCTGGCCTCTTGTGCTTGCCACCTTTTTGACTTCAACTGAATGACATAACTCCTCCAAGTCTCAGTGTTTACATCTATAAAGTGGGGTGAAACTTTATAAAGTGTCTGCTGACCCAGACATTGGGTTTAGAGTGCTTTACACATTATCATTATCCCTAACGTTCTTGTCATCCATGTCATAGTTTTTTGAGTGCTCACTCTTTGAGGCAGGGCATGGGCCTCTGGGCTTTGACTCTCCACCTTTCTGCCACATAGGCCCAGGCACAGCCCAGAGGCCACTGGAGCAGGGGTCCCAGCTCATGCCTCTGTCCTGTTGGGAGGGCCCCAGTCAGTGTCCACCTGCTCGCCCTGCACAAGTCAAGCTGGGCCAGCCCCTCGTCACGGGGGCCTGGACCTGGATGTGAGCTCAGAGCCTACAGTGGGGTGAAAGTAGGGGAGGGGATGGGTGTGCAAGGTATAGTGCTCAAATGCCTAGTCCAGGGTCTGGGGTCCATACTGGGAATGGCAGGGACATCAAGGAGGAAAGAGCCGACCTGGAGGCCATAAAGTGAAGGAAGGGATGGCCAGGAGGAGGATGGCCAGGTCCAGAAGCGGGGTTGAGTGGACAGGATGGGAAGACCAGGTCGCAGTCTGAGGGGGCCGTTCCAGAAGTGAGCATTCCTGTAGCTCTTTCGAGAGAGGCCGCAGGCTGGGCAGGTGACAGATGGTGTCCATGAGGGCATGAGCTGAGGGGCGGCTGCAACCTCCCAGGGCGTCCCCGCAGGCAGGGAGTCGCGGAGTACCGAAGGCCGCGGGATCGGGAAGCGCTCAGACGCCCGCGCAGCCCCAAGCCATGGCGCAGCCCTGGGGGCGGGGCGCTAGGAGTCTGCAGCCTCCGAGCGACAGCGCTCGCAGCCAACGGGACTCCGGCATGCGGCGCGCCGCCCCGCCCCTCGCTGCGCGGCCCAATGGTGAACGGGCCGGGCGGGGACTGGGCTGGCTGCGGTGGCGCGCGGGCGCGGCACCCGGAAGTTGGCGGCGGCGGAGGCGGTGAGTGCGCGGCTCCGGGGCTGGCCGACTCCTTTCGTGGCCTGGCCGGCCTGGGCTCGGGGGCACCGGGATCTGGGTGTGCGGACCGGGCCAGGCTGCTTGAAGGTGGGTGGGCGGGCCGCACCGCCTCGCCCTGCCTCAGTTTACCCTTTCTGAGGTACGGTATAGAATCAGGCGGCTGGGTCAGGGGCTACCACGTCGATCCCGGCCGACGAAATGCCCCGCGCATTACTGGAGGGCGTTTTTGATACTCCCCGCTGACACGGGATGCGAGGGACACTGGCAGGTGGGAACCAGACTCGCTGCGGGGAGGCTGAGACTGACAGGGCAGGGAGCTGCGTGGTCCCTGCAGGATGGGTGGGCTGCGCGGCCTTGGCCAGCATCAAGGACAGCTCTGGAGCCCAGTCACTCTGTCCCCTACCCGCGGCCTGCTGCGGGCCAGCAGGGTGACAGCTAATGTGGGTGTGAGTAGATAGTAAGTGCTGGGTCATCCCTGCGCCTGAATGCGGCCTTCCTGGGGAGGTTTGGGTAGTTAGATCCCCCACCCCCACTCCCAGACATCAGAGGTAGGGGCTGGCAGGGCTGCACTCAGGGCAGTCCTTGCCCCCCCGCAGCCTGGGCTTTGCCCATTTTCCTCTAGGGAAGTGGGCACAGAGAGGGCTGTTTGCTGAGACCCCCCACCTTCTCTGCCCCCAGCACCTCTTCTGTGCTCCCTTGGCTTCCTGCTGGGCCACAAGCTTTAGAGTGAACCTTCTGTCCTTGGACAAGTCCCTGGGCCTCAGGCCCCCTTCCTCTTCAGGAATGTCACATGCCCTGTCCTGGCCAGGGCTGTCTGCACTGACCAGGCCTGTCGTGTGGCTCCAGACCTGCTAACCACTGTTTTGCTGCCACTCTGGGGGCAGAGACCTCTTCCATGAGGCAGATGTGACAGCAGCTGTAAGGGGTAGCTGAGTAGCTCTTTGGAAGGCTAGCTCATTTGCCTTTGGGCAGCCTTTTGGTGCAAGCATTCATTGATCCAGTCCTGCTCACACAAGGAAAACTCAGGCTAAGGGGACAGATGGTATTCCCAAGGTCATTCAGATCCAGGGCCCGCTCCCAGTGCCTCTACTACTCCTGGGCCACTCTCCTAGGAGTTTTCCTGCATCTGTGTCCTGTTGGGTGGGTTGGAGGCAGCTGGAGAGGGTGACCATGTTGTTAGATGGACACAGCAGAGCCTCTGTTCCCTCAGGATCCTAGTGCTCTGGTGGCCCGGGGGGGGGGGGGGCCCGGTGGCCCCCCCCCCCTGGGCCCCTACACAGCTTTGTGTTACTTGCATGTCCCCAGACTGCAGGCCCCTCAGACCAAGCCCCTGCCTGCTGTGATGTGTGGTGGCCATAGCCCTTCCCTGAGCTGAGGTGACCAGCTATCAGCTCTGCCTGGGCTGCCAGCCCCTTGTGCTTCCTTGGTCTTCACTTGTGGGCTGTCATTCTGATTACATTTTGCAGTGTGTGTAATCACATGCAGTGTCCTGGGAACTTGATCCTGTGCCTGGCTTCTGCACCAGATGGCGAACTTGGAGGGCACCCTGGTGCCCACCTAAGCGTGCTGCTTCTGAAAACATCCACAGAGATATGAGGGACTTCTCAGGGACCCCAGAAGGGGTCTGGAGAGAAACGGCCCAGGACGGGGAGGCTGGGAAGACTTCTTGAAGTAGGGCCATGCTTGTCATTGACATTCCAGATGCATGAGAAACAGTGCCCATCGTTTGGTGATGTGTCAGTCAGCACATGGCAGCAGCATGGCAGAGCCTGGCCTTTGTTGGCCCCTACCATAGGGTTTGGGCTATCTTGAAAACAAGCCTATTCCTACTATAAGGATGGGCTCTGTGAAAACAAGGTCACCCCAGAAGGACTGAGGTTGTCCTTTTGAGGTTATCACTGCAGCTTTTTCCCCGTTTTCTCTCAACTTCCTTTTTAGATTACAAGAATAGTTTATACATGCTTAAAAATAAAAAAGGCCAGCCTCCTTCTCCCAACGGCTGCTCCCCTGGTGCGCTTGCTGACATTTGAGGGTGCATCCATCAAGATCTTCAGTGCCATACTAACTTGAAGTGCTTGCCTTCACCCTCTTTGCGGGCGTGGTAGGAGTGCCCCCTTTTTGTTTTCACTAACCACTCAGGCCACAGGGGCCGCTGCGAGGCTGACCTGTTCCTGGCTTGTGAGGAAGCTGAGTGTTCCTCCCAGGAGGGCCTGAGGATGAGGCCACCCTGTGTCCAGAGCCTTCTGTCTGCTCACGATGCCTCTTGTTTGTGTTGCTCCTTGGAACTGAGAAGAGACAGTGATCCTCTGGTGTGAGGCTGAAGTAATGCCCCGGAAGCATTGTGAAGATCTGAGGAGAGAGTACCACTGTAGAAAATGTGTTGTGATAGGCTGGGCGTGGTGGCTCACGCTTGTAATCCCAGTACTTTGGGAGGCTCAGGCGGGCAGACTACGAGGCCAGGAGATCAAGACCATCCTGGCTAACACAGTGAAACCCCGTCTCTACTAAAAATACAAAAAATTAGCCAGGCGTGGTGGCTGGCGCCTATAGTCCCAGCTACTTGGGAGGCTGAGGCAGGAGAATGGCGCAAGCCCAGGAGGTGGAGCTTGCAGTGAGCTGAGATCGTGCCACTGCACTCCAGCCTGGGCAACATAGCAAGACTCCATCTCAAAAAAAAAAGAAAAAGAAAATTTGTCATGATAAAATGCCATTTAGGCCCGGCACAGTGGCTCCCTCTTGTAATCCCAGCACTTTGGGAGGCCAAGGCGGGTGGATCACCTGAGGTCAGGAATTTGAGACCAGACTGGACAACATGGTGAAACCCTGTCTCTACTGAAAAAACTACAAAAGTTTGCTGGGCGTGGTGACATGCACCTGTAATCCCAACGATTCAGCAGGCTGAGGCAGAAGAATCGCTTGAACCCGGGAGGTGGAGGTTGCAGTGAGCTGAGATCGCACCATTGCACTCCAGCATGGGCGACAAGAGCAAAACTCCATCTCAAAAAAATAAAAAATAAATGCCATTTAATAGCCAGAGAGTGTAGATTGGTGAGGTGTTGCTGCGGAGATAGGAGGGCAGCAGGGCATTGCAGTGGACTTGCAATCCAGAGGGTTTCCCGACGTTAGGACTTTCTCTGCCCAGGCCCCGGGAACAGCGACACCGTGTTCCCATGTGTGTTTACCTCCTCTGCTGGCAGCCACCGGGAGCCCATGTCACATGTCTGTGTCTGCCTTGTCCTTTGAAAAGAGCAGCTCAAGCTTTCAAGCTCCGCCCCTGGGGGCTGCCACAGCTGATGGGGTGGGGATTACAAGGGGTGGGGATTGGGCGCCCGGCTGCTCAGCCCTGCTGCACCAGCCTTTGTGGCCATTGAGGCCATTAAACGGGGGCAGCAGACTGTAGGACTCAGTTGCCCTCTGTTCAGGGACTCACCACATGTAGCCCCAATAGGAGCCCGACTTGACGGCTACCCTCCCAAGTGTCTAGGTCCCCTTGTCGCTGTGGTTCTGATACCTTTCCGTTCCCTCCTGTGCACCCCTGCCTCTGTCACCACTACTTTCTGCTTAGCACACGTCCCCTCTGCCCACGTGCTATGTTTGCCTTTTTGGTTGCCAAAGGGAAGTGGTTCCACCAAGAGCGTGTGTCCCATCCCCTGTGGCCCCCAGGGTCTCCAGGTGTGGTGTTGCCGTGACAGCCCAGCTGCACCCCGTCCTGTGCAGAGCTGTCTTGCACTGGGGCTGATTGGGTCTTCTCTTGCTTTCTGTGAACAAGTGACACTTGGGTTCTTGCCTTTCCTTCCCTCACTTCCCTGCCCATAGAAATGTCCCAGTCCTAGCAGGGAAGGAGGGCAGGATCTGTGCACTTTCATTTTTTTTTCTTTTTGAGATGGGGTCTTGCTTTGTCACCTCAAAAGGCTGAGGCAGGAGAATCGCTTGAACCCCGGAGGCAGAGGTTGCAGTGA
>NW_022329154.1:0-1375 GCF_002776525.5 Piliocolobus tephrosceles | reverse complement strand
GTGACCCACTTGAGCAGGCAGACTGCCCCTTCTCAGATCTCAACCTCTGTGTTGGGAGATCCACTGCTCTCTTCAAAGCTGTCTGACAGAGTCGTTCGCGTTTCACAGGCTTCTGCTCCTTTAGCTGAGCCCTGTCCCCAGAGGCGCAGTCTACAGAGACAGGCAGGTTTCCTTGAGCTGCTGTGAGCTCCACCCAGTTCGAGCTTCCCAGCGGCTTTATTTACCTACTTAAGCCTCAGCGATGGTGGGCGCCCCTCCCCCAGCCTCACTGCTGCCTTGTGGTTAGATTGCCGTAGACTGCTGTGTTAGCAAGGAGAGAGGCTCCGTGGGCGTGGGACCCTCCCGGCCAGGTGTGGGATATAATCTCCGGTGTGCCGGTGTTACAGCACAGTATTGGGGTGGGAGTTCCCCGATTTTCCAGGTGTTGTGTGTCTCAGTTCCCCTGGCTAGGAAAAGGGACTCCCTTCCCCCTCGCGCTTCCCAGGTGAGGCAATGCCTCGCCCTGCTTCAGGTCTCGCTGGTCGGGCTGCAGCAGCTGACCAGCACCGATTGTCCGGCACTCCTGAGTGAGATGACCCCAGTACCTCAGTTGAAAATGCAGAAATCGCCGGTCTTCTGTGTCGCTCGCCCTGGGAGATGGAGACTGAAGCTGTTCCTATTCGGCCATCTTGCTCCGCCAATTTTGTTGATCTTTTCAAAAAACCAACTCCTGGATTCTTTGATTTTTTGGAGGGTTTTTTGTGTCTCTATCTCCTTCAGTTCTGCTCTGATCTTAGTTATTTCTTGCCTTCTTCTAGCTTTTGAATGTGTTTGCTCTTGCCTCTCTAGTTCTTTTAATTGTGATGTTAGAGTGTCAATTGTAGATCTTTCCTGCTTTCTCTTGTGGGCACTGAGTGCTATAAATTTCCCTCTACACACTGCTTTAAATGTGTCCCAGAGATTCTGGTATGTTGTATCTTTGTTCTCATTGGTTTCAAAGAACATCTTTTTTTCTGCTTTCATTTCGTTATGTACCCAGTAGTCATTCAGGAGCAGGTTGTTCAGTTTCCATGTAGTTGAGCGGTTTTGCTTGAGTTTCTTAGTCCTGAGTTCTAGTTTGATTGCACTGTGGTCTGAGAGACAGTATGTTATAATTTCTGTTCTTTTACATTTGCTGAGGAGTGCTTTACTTCCAATTATGTGGTCAATTTTGGAATAAGTGTGATGTGGTGCTGAGAAGAATGTATATTCTGTTGACTTGGGGTGGAGAGTTCTATAGATGTCTATTAGGTCCGCTTGGTGCAGAGATGAGTTCAATTCCTGGATATCCTTGTTAACTTTCTGTCTCGTTGATCTGTCTAATGTTGACAGTGGAGTGTTGAAGTCTCCCATTATT
>NW_022329145.1:0-1383 GCF_002776525.5 Piliocolobus tephrosceles | reverse complement strand
CACCACCATCACCACCATCACCACCATCACCACCATCACCACCATCATCATCAGAACCAGAAGTAGCTGCATCAGTATGAGCATAATTATGATCTTTCATAATATTGTCATTTGAACCTACTTGAGATGCACCAAGTAATGTAACGACATCTATTTTTTTATCATCGTTACCACAATGTGTTACGGTACTTAAGTTACAAGTTGAACATGTTATTGTTGTCATATCAATATTTGTAGGATTATATTTTTTAGCATCATACGTATTATTACGATTTATACACTTTGGTTTAGTTATCTTTAAAATATTACTATTGTCATTGTTTTTGTTTTGATCATCTCCTTCAAATCCTAAATTTACCATTACAGCTGTCGATTTCGGTATTCGTGTAAACACATCAGTATCATCATCAGAATTATTTTCTGTGTTAGGTTTCTTTATACAACCTTTTACAGAGCGTAACATATTACGTCTCCAATCACGAAATAATTTTTTAACTGCTTCTTTTTTCTACATAAATACCGAAAAAAAAAAAAAAAAATAAAAATAAATAAAAATAGAACAATTATTTTATAAAATATAAAATATTTTTAATATAGTACAAAACATTCAGACAAAAATATATATTTTTCTAATATTTTTATTACAACTTACTTTATAAAGTATACATAAACATATAATACTAAACAAAAATATAACTAAAAAAATTACAACAGCTAGTAATGATTCATCATTATTTTCGAATGTTGTAGTAGGAGTAGAATTTATATTTTCAAATGATCTCTCTATCCTATATTCCATAGATGCACGTTGAACATAGTTCCCCAAATCACTAATCCAATTAGAAGTACCATTGTCAACGGAATTACTGTTAGACACAGTTACGCCACTTATGGTACTACTTAAAACAGTTGAATTGATACCATTTGAGTTTATTATATTTTCATCTAAATGCGTTGTATTTTGAAAAAATGGTGGAGCATCATAAGGATACCTTTCCGCCATATTTATTTATGTTTTTTTTTTTATTTATTTTTTTAATTATTTTTTTATTTTTTTGCATATAATAAAAACCCAGTTTAATCAATGTTTACATATATATGTGGTTATAAAAAAAATTGTTGTTATGTTTTTGCAACATAAGCACTTTTTTTTTTTTTTTATAAAAAACAATATTTTTTAAGAAAAACACTTAACTAAAACATCGTGTGTACGATGTGCTTATAACTCTTAAACAACTAATAAACAAATAATAAACAAATAACAAACAAATAACAAACAAAAAATTAACAAATAACATACAAATAACAAACAAATAACAAACAAATAACAAACAACTAACAAACAAATAACAAACAAATAACAAACAAATAACAAACAAATAA
>NW_022329144.1:0-1383 GCF_002776525.5 Piliocolobus tephrosceles | reverse complement strand
TTATTTGTTTGTTATTTGTTTGTTATTTGTTTGTTATTTGTTTGTTAGTTGTTTGTTATTTGTTTGTTATTTGTTTGTTATTTGTATGTTATTTGTTAATTTTTTGTTTGTTATTTGTTTGTTATTTGTTTATTATTTGTTTATTAGTTGTTTAAGAGTTATAAGCACATCGTACACACGATGTTTTAGTTAAGTGTTTTTCTTAAAAAATATTGTTTTTTATAAAAAAAAAAAAAAAGTGCTTATGTTGCAAAAACATAACAACAATTTTTTTTATAACCACATATATATGTAAACATTGATTAAACTGGGTTTTTATTATATGCAAAAAAATAAAAAAATAATTAAAAAAATAAATAAAAAAAAAAACATAAATAAATATGGCGGAAAGGTATCCTTATGATGCTCCACCATTTTTTCAAAATACAACGCATTTAGATGAAAATATAATAAACTCAAATGGTATCAATTCAACTGTTTTAAGTAGTACCATAAGTGGCGTAACTGTGTCTAACAGTAATTCCGTTGACAATGGTACTTCTAATTGGATTAGTGATTTGGGGAACTATGTTCAACGTGCATCTATGGAATATAGGATAGAGAGATCATTTGAAAATATAAATTCTACTCCTACTACAACATTCGAAAATAATGATGAATCATTACTAGCTGTTGTAATTTTTTTAGTTATATTTTTGTTTAGTATTATATGTTTATGTATACTTTATAAAGTAAGTTGTAATAAAAATATTAGAAAAATATATATTTTTGTCTGAATGTTTTGTACTATATTAAAAATATTTTATATTTTATAAAATAATTGTTCTATTTTTATTTATTTTTATTTTTTTTTTTTTTTTTCGGTATTTATGTAGAAAAAAGAAGCAGTTAAAAAATTATTTCGTGATTGGAGACGTAATATGTTACGCTCTGTAAAAGGTTGTATAAAGAAACCTAACACAGAAAATAATTCTGATGATGATACTGATGTGTTTACACGAATACCGAAATCGACAGCTGTAATGGTAAATTTAGGATTTGAAGGAGATGATCAAAACAAAAACAATGACAATAGTAATATTTTAAAGATAACTAAACCAAAGTGTATAAATCGTAATAATACGTATGATGCTAAAAAATATAATCCTACAAATATTGATATGACAACAATAACATGTTCAACTTGTAACTTAAGTACCGTAACACATTGTGGTAACGATGATAAAAAAATAGATGTCGTTACATTACTTGGTGCATCTCAAGTAGGTTCAAATGACAATATTATGAAAGATCATAATTATGCTCATACTGATGCAGCTACTTCTGGTTCTGATGATGATGGTGGTGATGGTGGTGATGGTGGTGATGGTGGTGATGGTGGTG
>NW_022329143.1:0-3504 GCF_002776525.5 Piliocolobus tephrosceles | reverse complement strand
AAAAAAGGCATTATCCACTGTGAGTTATAATCACTGTATTATAGAAATGCCACCTGAGCAATTAAGTGTTTTACTGGGTCTGAGAATAGAAGCACTGTTATCCTTGAATTTTGTGTCCAGATGTCACACAGAGCTGCTTTCCAACATGGTAGCCATTGGTCATGTTGGCTTTTGAGTCCTTGAAATGTGGCTAGTCCAAATTGAGACATGACATAATTATAATTCACACGCAAGCTTTCAAAGACTTTGTACAAAAATTCTGTAAAATATCCCATAATATTTATATTAATTGAATCTTGAAATTTAAAAAATCTTGGATATGTTGAGATAAATATATATACTGTTAAAAACAGGCTGGGCGCGGTGGCTCAAGAATGTAATCCCAGCACTTTGGGAGGCCAAGACGGGTGGATCACGAGGTCAGGAGATCGAGACCATCCTGGCTAACACGGTGAAACCCCGTCTCTACTAAAAAATACAAAAAATTAGCCGGGCGAGGAGGCGGGCACCTGTAGTCTCAGCTACTCGGGAGGCTGAGGCAGGAGAATGGCGTGAACCCGGGAAGCAGAGCTTGCAGTGAGTTGAGATCCGGCCACTGCACTCCAGCCTGGGCGACAGAGCGAGACTCCATCTCAAAAATAAATAAATAAATAAATAAATAAATAAATAAATAAATAAATAAATAAAAATAAAAATAATTTACCTGTTTCTTTTTAATGTGACAGCTAGAAACTTGAAGTTTACATGTGTGCTTACAAAGACTCTCTTCTTTGGATAGAACCTGTAATCGAGCTCCTCTGAGTCCTCTACTTGACTCGGTCTGACCTCAGGCTTCCTTTTCTGTCCTTATAGAATACAGTTCAAGCAAGAATCTCGGTAAGTCAATTTAGGGAAAATCTCCCATGCTTGGTATGTAATTACTCTAGATATCTTATCATTCAGCATTGCCTTCAGCATGGTTCTGTCAAGCCAATTTAGCTAGAAACCCCTTACCCTTGATGGTTCTGAAAACAGAAAAGATCACCTTGTGGCCATCAAACAGACCCTCAGAGGCAAAACCCCTTATCTGAAGAATTCAGAGGTAATGAAACTTCCCTGTTATCTAAAGCCACATCTAGCGCAGCCTTCTTTCCCAAGAATTTCTAAGCAACTAGAATTTCTATACATCTCTGGAATGCATGCATGCCAAAACTCATTGTGCAACCCTTGCTGATATCAAGGTACCAAAATGGCTAGAAATGTCATAATTGACCATCACTTAGGTGACTAATATGGTACAAATTACCCTAAAGTTCCTGCTTTAAGGGCCATAAACATGTCTAAAAAAATGCACCGAAGCGTGTTCAGTCTTCTCTTGTTTAAGCGCCCCACTGTACTCTGCTGCAGCATTCTTTCTAATACAACTTTTCTTTTCAAACCTATACCACTGTTGGTAAATTCTTTTACCATCCATGAGCCAATCACTCTCTGCCCCTGGGGCCCTGACACCTTGCCCAGAAGTTTCCTCTTAGTGATTTTGCATCCGCTGACATTTACTGAGTTTCTTGGTTGTCAATTCTCACTTGTTCTTCCTGAAGTTGGAAGTTAAGACCAATTTATTTTCCCTATTGCAGGATCCCACTGCAGTGGTGCCTACATCTATCATTATGGCTCCTCTTGAATGAAATCTGTCTTGTCATCTTTAACAAATGTGTCATGAATATTTTTTTCTTTAACAGTGTTTTGAATATTTCTATTGAATATTGCTAGGAGAAACTGAGCTATCCTTCTACAAGATTCTCTTTCTCAAATTGATGTATATAGACATTTATAAACAACTCCTGATCATCATCAAAAGAGTTAGTGAGGTATTGGCAAAATCAAAGTTGGCATAATTTTTTGCCTCTAAAAAATAATTTATTTTTTGCCTCTAAAGGTTTTAACAAGAATCTCCATAACAACCTAATGTTTGAGTTCATCATTGTCACACAATTTCTCACCTTTCTCTTGGCCTGAATTCAAAAAATTGTTCTTAACTTTTTTTTTTTTTTTTGAGGCGGAGTCTGGCGCTGCCGGGGCTGGAGTACTGTGGCCAGATCTCAGCTCACTGCAAGCTCCGCCTCCCGGGTTCACGCCATTCTCCTGCCTCAGCCTCCCAAGTAGCTGGGACTACAGGCACCCACCACCACACCCGGCTAGTTTTTTGTATTTTTTTTTAGTAGAGACGGGGTTTCACCGTGTTAGCCAGGATGGTCTCAATCTCCTGACCTCGTGATCCACCCGTCTCGGCCTCCCAAAGTGCTGGGATTACAGGCTTGAGCCACTGCTCCCAGCCTCTTAACTTCTTTCATACGATGCATAGATAACACAAAGGCAATGGAGAGAGCAAACTATGCAGTGATTTCTTGGAAACTGACACAAAAGCCCTAGAGAAAATTGTGAAGGCCTCTCTATTCACCACAGTTTCTTTTTCAACTTTTGTAAACTGCAACCGTATTCTATCTAAATATGGCCCATGTTTTCCTCATTGTAAACCAGGCTTGTGGATCAAATAATTATCAGAAGACCGAGGAGTCAAGAAGAAATAGCCACAGAAGATAGAAAGGACCAAGTTTAATCTTCCTGTAAATTTTAAATCCTGCAATGTACACATCAGACTGAACATACAAGATTAAAAGGTAACTGCCTCTACTGAAGAAGGGAGAGTCAATGGCCTTTGGAAAGATGCTCAAGAGGGAATGGGGTGGGGGAAGAGAGAGAAAGAGACAATATTGATGAGAGGAACCCATAGTACACCAGATCCACTGGTTCAGAGATGTGTTCAGGATGTTGTCTCCATTCTCTCTCCTAACTCTCATGTTGACTCATAAGAGGCAGTGACTCACAACAGTAGCTTCGTTCGCTTTGGGAAAAACTCACATATTTATTCAAGAACCATGAACCATTTAGCTTTCTTGAGTGTGAGTTCTGATTCTGGAAAAGTCAGGAGTTCTCAATAACTCAGGCTGCTTGCATCAACAAAGTTTATAAGAAGAAAGAAGAATGTGAACTAGAAAGAATGTACTGTTGACGGGTTATTTTAATGCTACATATATGCAAATACTGCTTAAGGACACTTAATTGTAAGGACAAAAGTGATAAACGTATGTAAGAATTGAAGTTTCCAATATTTTGCTTGAAGGATCTAAGTAGCAAGCCATGTAAGTAACAATCAGTCATTGGAAACAAATGTAAATCTGTGGTCCTCTGAGAATTGAGCTTATTTTTCCCTTAAAATTATTTTGCAGGATGATGGATGTCTCGATAATGCTAGTGGCTATGTGACCAATATAACTTGGCAAATACAACTCTCTTTTTGTCTGGAATAATGTCCTATCAACTTGCCTCTGTAGCTTCCGGCTTTTTTTCTATTCCTGGCACCCAGTGCTTGCTGTATTCCCATAACTGAGCCCTGTGTCTGTTGAAAAAGAGATGATACAGTTTAACGTAGAAGGTCCCAGAAGCAAGCAAGCAGGAGCAGGTGTG
>NW_022329142.1:0-1385 GCF_002776525.5 Piliocolobus tephrosceles | reverse complement strand
CACCACCATCACCACCATCACCACCATCACCACCATCACCACCATCATCATCAGAACCAGAAGTAGCTGCATCAGTATGAGCATAATTATGATCTTTCATAATATTGTCATTTGAACCTACTTGAGATGCACCAAGTAATGTAACGACATCTATTTTTTTATCATCGTTACCACAATGTGTTACGGTACTTAAGTTACAAGTTGAACATGTTATTGTTGTCATATCAATATTTGTAGGATTATATTTTTTAGCATCATACGTATTATTACGATTTATACACTTTGGTTTAGTTATCTTTAAAATATTACTATTGTCATTGTTTTTGTTTTGATCATCTCCTTCAAATCCTAAATTTACCATTACAGCTGTCGATTTCGGTATTCGTGTAAACACATCAGTATCATCATCAGAATTATTTTCTGTGTTAGGTTTCTTTATACAACCTTTTACAGAGCGTAACATATTACGTCTCCAATCACGAAATAATTTTTTAACTGCTTCTTTTTTCTACATAAATACCGAAAAAAAAAAAAAAAAAATAAAAATAAATAAAAATAGAACAATTATTTTATAAAATATAAAATATTTTTAATATAGTACAAAACATTCAGACAAAAATATATATTTTTCTAATATTTTTATTACAACTTACTTTATAAAGTATACATAAACATATAATACTAAACAAAAATATAACTAAAAAAATTACAACAGCTAGTAATGATTCATCATTATTTTCGAATGTTGTAGTAGGAGTAGAATTTATATTTTCAAATGATCTCTCTATCCTATATTCCATAGATGCACGTTGAACATAGTTCCCCAAATCACTAATCCAATTAGAAGTACCATTGTCAACGGAATTACTGTTAGACACAGTTACGCCACTTATGGTACTACTTAAAACAGTTGAATTGATACCATTTGAGTTTATTATATTTTCATCTAAATGCGTTGTATTTTGAAAAAAATGGTGGAGCATCATAAGGATACCTTTCCGCCATATTTATTTATGTTTTTTTTTTTATTTATTTTTTTAATTATTTTTTTATTTTTTTGCATATAATAAAAACCCAGTTTAATTAATGTTTACATATATATGTGGTTATAAAAAAAATTGTTGTTATGTTTTTGCAACATAAGCACTTTTTTTTTTTTTTTATAAAAAACAATATTTTTTAAGAAAAACACTTAACTAAAACATCGTGTGTACGATGTGCTTATAACTCTTAAACAACTAATAAACAAATAATAAACAAATAACAAACAAATAACAAACAAAAAATTAACAAATAACATACAAATAACAAACAAATAACAAACAAATAACAAACAACTAACAAACAAATAACAAACAAATAACAAACAAATAACAAACAAATAA
>NW_022329141.1:0-1385 GCF_002776525.5 Piliocolobus tephrosceles | reverse complement strand
TTATTTGTTTGTTATTTGTTTGTTATTTGTTTGTTATTTGTTTGTTAGTTGTTTGTTATTTGTTTGTTATTTGTTTGTTATTTGTATGTTATTTGTTAATTTTTTGTTTGTTATTTGTTTGTTATTTGTTTATTATTTGTTTATTAGTTGTTTAAGAGTTATAAGCACATCGTACACACGATGTTTTAGTTAAGTGTTTTTCTTAAAAAATATTGTTTTTTATAAAAAAAAAAAAAAAGTGCTTATGTTGCAAAAACATAACAACAATTTTTTTTATAACCACATATATATGTAAACATTAATTAAACTGGGTTTTTATTATATGCAAAAAAATAAAAAAATAATTAAAAAAATAAATAAAAAAAAAAACATAAATAAATATGGCGGAAAGGTATCCTTATGATGCTCCACCATTTTTTTCAAAATACAACGCATTTAGATGAAAATATAATAAACTCAAATGGTATCAATTCAACTGTTTTAAGTAGTACCATAAGTGGCGTAACTGTGTCTAACAGTAATTCCGTTGACAATGGTACTTCTAATTGGATTAGTGATTTGGGGAACTATGTTCAACGTGCATCTATGGAATATAGGATAGAGAGATCATTTGAAAATATAAATTCTACTCCTACTACAACATTCGAAAATAATGATGAATCATTACTAGCTGTTGTAATTTTTTTAGTTATATTTTTGTTTAGTATTATATGTTTATGTATACTTTATAAAGTAAGTTGTAATAAAAATATTAGAAAAATATATATTTTTGTCTGAATGTTTTGTACTATATTAAAAATATTTTATATTTTATAAAATAATTGTTCTATTTTTATTTATTTTTATTTTTTTTTTTTTTTTTTCGGTATTTATGTAGAAAAAAGAAGCAGTTAAAAAATTATTTCGTGATTGGAGACGTAATATGTTACGCTCTGTAAAAGGTTGTATAAAGAAACCTAACACAGAAAATAATTCTGATGATGATACTGATGTGTTTACACGAATACCGAAATCGACAGCTGTAATGGTAAATTTAGGATTTGAAGGAGATGATCAAAACAAAAACAATGACAATAGTAATATTTTAAAGATAACTAAACCAAAGTGTATAAATCGTAATAATACGTATGATGCTAAAAAATATAATCCTACAAATATTGATATGACAACAATAACATGTTCAACTTGTAACTTAAGTACCGTAACACATTGTGGTAACGATGATAAAAAAATAGATGTCGTTACATTACTTGGTGCATCTCAAGTAGGTTCAAATGACAATATTATGAAAGATCATAATTATGCTCATACTGATGCAGCTACTTCTGGTTCTGATGATGATGGTGGTGATGGTGGTGATGGTGGTGATGGTGGTGATGGTGGTG